>NC_016532.1:179971-452480 GCF_000236905.1 Tetrapisispora phaffii CBS 4417
ATATATATATATATATATATATATATATATAACGACTGCGGCCGGGAATAATATAAAGTTTACACAAAAAATAAAAATCAATAACTAGTGACAAATAAGAAATGACAATTAGTTATTGTGGAACCTTTAATATAAGCTTACCTGTAGTTTTTCTACTTTCTAGGTCCATTGCAGCTTTTTTGTAGTCGCCTAATTGATATACCTTAGATATATTAATCTTCAACTCACCAGAATCCATCACCCTAATAAACTCTTTAGAATAATAATCCCATGATTCTTTTTCTTGTAAGTAACCGTAAAGCTGTGGTCTCACCAATTTAAGCACTTTCGGTGATAATCTGCTCAATGGAAATGGGGCAACTGGACCTGAGGCATTGCCAAATGAAACGAAGGTACCTTTTAGCCTCAATACCTTCATGGATGTCTCAAACGTATCCTTGCCAATTGAGTCAAAGACAGCTTCCACACCTTTACCATTTGTGTATTCATTGACTTTTTCGACAATATCATCGGTACTGCTGTTAATTAAGTGTTTAGCGCCGTGTAATTTTGCTAATTGTAATTTATCATCCGAAGAAGCAACAGCGATGACAGTAGCTCCAATTTTGGTAATTAATTGATCAAAAATCAAACCAACTCCACCTGCAGCTGCATACACTAAGATATTGTCATTTTTTTTAACTTTGTATGATTCTCTGATGAAAGTCATAACAGTTAATACATTGATCAACGATGCACAATATTTTTGAAATAATTCATCAGTCAATTCTTCTTCAATGTAAAATTTTGACATATTTATAATTGGACTTTTTGCTGAAACCTTTGTAAACTGTGCCATTGAGCTATTGCCAATATATGCAACGGAATCACCAACTTTATAATCATGAGCCATTCTCCTCCCTACGTATACAACAGTCCCAACAGCTTCTCTTCCTAGAATATAAGGATGTTCACAAGGATATATACCTTTTCTGAAATAAGCCTCAATGAAATTGACTCCAGAATATTTATTCTTTACTAAAATTTCATCATCTTTGATATCATCAGGGACAGGATAGTCAGTGACGTACTTGATAGTATCGTAACCTTCACTTATATCATCAATCAGCACCACTTCTTGTGTTTTAGGTAATTCTACGGACATATTTGTCGTACACTATTGATAGCTTTTATTATTTGACAAGAAAATATATGATAAAACAATTTTTAGAGTGTCAATACATATATATATGTATATATATCTATGAAATGACAATCAGATGTTATTTTAGTCGTTATTTTATGTTAGCATTTTAATAAAAAAATAAGAGAATTGGAAAACCCAAAGTGAGTAAACTAATTGCAACAAGCTTGATACTTGAAGGAATGGAAAGCTATTTATTGCAGCCTTACATTGTCGTCACAAGCATCCATTAGCATGGGTTATATTAATATTAATGCCTTTCATGATCAAGTTATTAAATGCCCCTGTTCTTTCTTTTGCAGAAAGTACCTTTTTTAGGAACAGTTGAACGTTCCTTAAGGGCGGTTTAAGCATAAAACAGTCACATGAAAACTAACATCCGAACATCCCACAATTTTTTATTTTTATTTTTTTGTTTTTTATTTTTTGTTTGCGGACCACTTTTCATTCGGAATCGTGTTAAACCTCAGAAGATATCCTTGATGAGGACGCGCTGGATTGTTTTAGAAGGCGCTGTGTTTTGGTTTTATGTACTATACACCCCACTCTCTTGCTAATGCGTCAAGTAACATCCAGTCTAGAAGTGGTCTCTCTGGACAGAGCGCTAGTTCTGTTTAGCTGGGGCAACCGTTTCTACTGCCTAGAGAGTTTGTTTTCTAAGCTGGCTTCTTCTAGTTTAGGCTCGCGTCGTTGACGTTTCACTCCCTCCAGTTAGCCCGCAACTGTTTATTTTCTTCAGTAACTGAAATTGTTCACTTGAACTGCTCATCTCACAATACTAAATCTTTTAACCACGTTTGTTCTCATAATGAATTTTTCACCAAAGACTAATGAACAATGTTAATAGTTTTTTCACTTGATGATGCCTTCAGTATACACTACTTTTTCCATATCCAAGCTATTTTCAAATAACATTCATTATGTATTTTGTGATCTTTGTGCTGATATTCTAAAACTATATTATTATATTAAAAATTATATCATCGTACTGTATCTAATTGTATATAAAACAGACCTTCTTCTAAACAGCATACAGTTTCGTTTTGTTTTGTTTTGACATAAAAGAACTAATAGAAATCAAGAATCCCTAAAGATGTCCACTGAATTGACTGTTCAATCTGAAAGAGCTTTCCAAAAGGTATGAATAAGAACCTAATAGAATTATAGATAATTCTAATATGTGCATGAATATAAAATTGTTGTGCTACGCAAACAAGTTATTGGAGATAATATGAGAGATACGAGAGGTTTGTGGAGTTGAGAACAAGATAGTTTCACCAGTTGCACTATGCTGTATTTTCTTTTATTTGATTGCCACCAAAGATAAAAAAGGATATATATATATATAGTAGAACTAAAATTAGTTATTGACAAATATAAAGACTTTTCATTAAACATCATAGAATGAACATCACTACACTTATCCGGTAAGAAAGAACAAGGTGTACAATGTATGCTAAGATGCCGAGATGACTTGTTTCCAAAGAGCAATAACTAAGTAAATTTAAGAGCCGCAATCCATTGAATTTAGTTACCAGACCTCGAATAAATTCATGTAATCTTCAACAATAATAACTAGTGTGCATGCAACTTTGTTTTTATGTCATCTGTGTTTTTTTTGAATTTTTTTTTACTTAACATATTTTGAACATTGTATCAATTATACAACATGTCAAATTTTAATTATAGCAACCACACATCTTCACTAACCCAAAGTTCAAGACTTCCAGAAGAACTAAGAGATGGTATAAGAACGTCGGTTTAGGTTTCAAGACCCCAAAGACTGCCATTGAAGGTACTTACATCGACAAGAAGTGTCCTTTCGTTGGTATGGTTTCTATCCGTGGTAAGATCTTAACCGGTACCGTTGTCTCCACCAAGATGCACCGTACTATTGTCATCAGAAGAGATTATTTACACTACGTTCCAAAGTACAACAGATTCGAAAAGAGACATAAGAACGTTTCCGTCCACGTCTCTCCAGCTTTCAGAGTTGAAGTTGGTGACATCGTTACTGCTGGTCAATGTAGACCAATCTCTAAGACTGTTAGATTCAACGTCTTAAAGGTTGCTTCTTCTTCTAAATCTAAGAAGCAATTCTCTAAATTTTAAGTATTTTAAATCAAAAATCTTTTGAATTTTATCTATAAAGAATGCCTCTTTTTACTACATATATAATATAATATATACTTTTGTATAATATATTAGAATATTAAGAAAAACTATTAATCTTATAATATTGTTTTCGATATTTATGTTCATTGTGTAATAGAATATTAATATCATTATATAATCTGGTTTTCAAAAAACTTAACAAAGTGAAAGATACAAACATGTTATTATAATTTTACATAGGATGAATGAATTAAATACTGATACATTAACATTATAAAAATGATTGACTATATTATTAACAGAAAAAGGAAACTGAAAAGATGACTAGTATTAACTTCCTATTATTTGTTAGCAAAATGATCTTCAAAATTTACTAATAATTCCTTTGAAATATCATTTATGGTTTTATCCTTAATATTCTTAATTTTACTTCTCATTTTTTCATAACTTAATTTCACTTCTGAACCGTTTAAGTTTAAATCTGGTTTCAAAGCGGCTAGTTCTTCCCAATCAACCTGCGAATCCTCTGTGAATCCTAAATCAGCTAATTTCTGTAAAATCCATTTTTTATCAGAGCCGGACATAGAATCTACCTTTTCTAAGGCTTCTTTTCTCATCAATTTATTCCACTTGTAACGACATTGGATACGAGATCTGGTTCCACCCATCTTTTCACTTACAATTGTCCAATTGATGATATCTTTAAATGGTTTAGATTCTAATTGACTTCTGTAACTCTTGATTAAGTTTTCTAGAGCATCACCACTGACCCCACGATCTCTTGCTTGATCAGATTGTTCCTGTATGTATTTTTCATTTTGTAGATTATTATCATTTAATATGGCTTCGATAACTTCTTTCAATTGTGTTTCTTCAGCTGCAGACCATTTATGAGAGGATCTATTTGGACCACATTTCACATAATTTCTCCAACGATCTCTACAATCTTCTGGCATTCTACCTAAGGCTTTACCAATTTCTGACCATTGTCCTTCTTTTTCCACACATAATTTTGCTAGTTCTTTTTCTTCTTCGGCGTTCCATTTACCTCTTTGTTCGAAAATATGATACTTTCTACGAACATGTTTATAAATAGATGATCTTGTTCTGTAAGGTAAAACTTTGCAAATATTAATCCAGAAATCGTCCTTTCGACGTTCATTGCTCCAAATTCTTTCACAAACATCACGTCTAGTCATGCCTTTTATTTTTTGATATTCATCTACAAATTGTTCTAAAGCAGATTCCTCTGAACTATCAAATGATTTCCCACTAGTTTGAGATGATGCAGGAATAGTTTCTGAAGCCTTTGCTGCTGCACTATTGATTAGTTCAGACATATCGCCCATTAAATCATAATCTGCTGATTCACCATCTTTTGGCAAAACTTCACGATATTCTTGCTTTGACTCTTTATTTGATTTATTATTTTTAATATCTTTATGTTCAGCCTCGAGGGAAGCAATTTGAGCATGAGCATAAACAGCAGCAGCTTCAAGATCTAGCTTTTTATTTTTATGATTGTCATGATCTCCACCATCTGTGTTTAGATATTGTTGGAAATCAGGATTTTGACTAATAGAGTCTGATTCTATGATTGCTTTTCTTACAAGGTTTTCATTAGCGTTAATACTATTCAATTCAACATCTGAATTGGTTGCAGCGGAATCCTTTTCATTCAATTTCAATTCATCTTTATTTGATTCATCAACTTCATCTAGAGTTGCTAGTTCTGGATCGACAACCATAGAATCTTGGTCATCTTTCAATTGATTTGATAATTCTTCGTTTCTAATAGATTTCAGCTTCTTTCTAACTTTTTCATCCTCATCTTCCGAACTACCTTCCGCAATTTCGCTATCATGGTCTAAATCTCTCTTTGATGACTTCTTAGATTTTCTTTGATTTCTTAGATTTTTCTTATCACGGTCACTGTGTTTGTCCTTTTTCCTGTCATTATCGCTTCCAAATGCGGTCGCGATGGCCACGGCAGCTCTAGCAATAGAATCTTTAATAGTGTTATTATTATTGTTGTTGTTACCATTATTATTAGTAGTACTACTGCTACCGTTATCATTGGTATTGTCATTGTTCTTGGTACTGTCATCGTTCTTGTTACCGGATTCTATATCCTCTTTCCCATTACCATATTTCAAAGCTTCATTCTTTAAAAACCAATCCACATCTGACAAATTGTTAGCAGCAGCATCGACATTATCTTCCTGCGATTGAACATCATTAGCGGAAGGAGAATGAGAACCGTCATTTTTCAATTCAGTATCATTCTTGATCCCATCTCCATCGTTCTTCCTAACAGCATCAACTTGATTCATTTTAACAGCTGTGTATATTCTAAAATAGGAACTAGTAATAAATGCAATTTAGTGTAATTGATAATAATCTCTTTCAAATCTTTCACTTGTCACAAGACTATGATTATACGCCGTTATTATTTTACGTCCTGTTTTTTTTTTGGATAGCACTATTGAATAATAAACAAATCACTACCACACAAATAATCTACCTAGAGAAATGATCCTGATATCAGCACCTGTATGTTTAATAAAAATAATATAATTAGATCAAAGGTATATCCATTTAACACTATTAAATATATCTAATATTTAATATATTTAATATAAACAAACAAATAATCAGGGTAAATATATCTTATAACTTAAAATGTGTATATAAAAATGACTTAGTTCTTATATAAAATCCTTTATTAATCCTTTGTTGATATTATCTATTTACTTTGTTTTGCTTTGATCTTTGTTGATTCCAAACTCGTTGGAAAAACAAACTTGGGATTTTGTTCTTCGTTGAACGCGATGTCACGTGTACATGCGGGTAACCTTTGGTTAGCGACAACAACACTGAAACTGACACTGACACTGGCACTGACGTTGACACTGCTTAAGTGTTACATTACAATTATGCATATCTGTAAAAGTTTTATATAACTCTTATTTATTGTTCATTTTTATTTACAAATATATATAGTTGCTGTCTTTTCTGTTTTTTGTTATGTTTCTTTTTTATGCAGGAGGAGGTGGTGCGTTAGCTAGGTATATCTTTTCAATTGTACTTTGATATAACTGTAACAATTGAATATAATCAACTGAATTATTATGCTGTGATGGGAACGCATTTGGAAAGTTTTTGTTTGTTGTTCCAGTTGCGTTCTTCTTCTTGTTGAAATCTTTGCTTGAACTCATTAGCCTTCTATAAAATTTTTGAATGACTTTTATAAATTCAACCAAACAATCAAGGGATTCACCTATAATGCTATAGTTTCTATTAACGCTAGGTTTGAGTTGATCTGGATTCGGATTCTGGGCTTGTATAGAATTGGCTTTATCTTCACTGAATATTCTCAAGATATTAGCATTAAATGCTTCTAAAAGATTACTTATATTTCTTTCAAAATTAGGTAAATATACGCTAGGGAGATCGATAGATAGAATCATAATTTCTTTGATTTTACCTATTATGGTTATTAATGATTCACTAGCAACAAATGTTTTGTCACCAACAACAACTGATTTTCTATGACCAACAGGTTTCTTTGGGATAACAACACCGTTATTGTCACTATTCGAATGTGCCTTAGTCACCTTGACTCCATCATTATTTTCCACAGATGCAGTGTTGGACTCCGCAGTATTGTTTCCATTGCCTGAGTTATTGTCTCCATTAACACTCTCAAGCTCCTTTTCTCCAACTTCATTATTTCTGTTGGAACTTTTGGCCTTTACCAGTTGTAGCTCGTTTGTCCAATCTAACGGATCAATATCCATCGAGACTAAAATATCATTGACATCTCTTTGGACAGTTGGTTCAACAATATATGGTAACCATGCATCTTTTTTGGTTATTTCCCTTAATAATCTACTGTTTTTGACATTCTGGAAGTTAATGTACGCTTGGATTTGAGACTCTAACACATCGCTTAAATATTTAGTTAAAAATTCTCCACTAACTTCTTCACATTCTTGAATAAAACATACAACGATGGCATATAGCTTCAGAAATTCACTATAACTTAGTTGAGATGATATATCTCTCCTGACAATAATAATTTTACCCATACGTAATTGAATGATTTTTATACCTTCATTAATACCATTCCTAATATCCAATTGAGTTATCATGTCATATTCATTAATGTTTGGATCGTTAGCAGATATTATTTCATTCAAAGATGTATCAAGTAACATTTTTTGATAACGATATAACCTTCTTAGTGCTTCACTAGCATGAGTAAATATATGTAACAATGTCTGCTGAAATTCTTCACTTGTTTGTTCTTTAATTAATTTTGATAGTTTCGTGCCTGAAGATGTTTGTTTGGGTTGCGGTACTGCATTATTTTCTTGAGTACCCTTGGAGTTATGTAGTGATTCGGGGTTCGGACTATTTTCTAAAGATATAGAAGTGTCTGCTTCCTCGTTTGAAACCGCTTTTTTTTCATTTGGTAAGTATAATTTAATTATAGTCTTTAGCTCAGTAATCAATTTATCTTGGAAAAAACTAAATGAGCTTGTTAATTCCTCGCATTTAAATAGTTTGTCAATTAGAACAGTGATACTATCTTGAAGTTCTTTACTTATCTCCAAGTATCTCCTGCTTCTCGTCTTATTTTGTAATCTATCAAGGACTTCGTTCGTATCTGAAGTTTTACAATAGTTCTGTAAATCTTTCATTAAAATGTCACATAATTGTAATGAAAACTTGCCACCAATCTCGATATTCATGTTAGTCAAATACTCTCTAGTCTCTGATAGCGAGGGAACTGCACGTAAGTCTACTAAATCATGAGGCCAGTTATTAGTTATTTTCTGAACAATTGGATCATCTGATTTATCACCTTTAACTAGTTTGTTAACTGTATTAATTAGAGTCATGCATTCATCGAACTTTTCTTCTTGAAACAGTTTTTTGCAATTATCGCTTTCTACAAGGATAGCCTTCACTTGTAATAACCCTTGTTCTAGTTTTTCGATATTTTTTTGTTTAATCATATTCTGTAGTTTTTCTATTTCTTTTTGAATTTTGTTTTTATCAATATCAATTAATCCATCAGAAATCTTATCAAGCCCTTGTATCGAATTTTTCACCTTATCTTGTATTTGATCAACATTACTTAATGCATGATAAAACTTGTGAGATGATTTAGAAATTTCGGTAACCAACAGGCCTTCAACAGCATCTAAGTAATCGTTCAGCCTTTCATTAATTTGATTAAATTCTTCTTCTCTATCCGTGTTTTCTGATACCTTTACATTTGTCAAATTAAACCTCAACCCATCCAAAACTTTGTGAAATATTCTTGGGTTATCTAATTGGAAATCTTTATCAAAATAAAACTCTGGTACTTGGCCTAAATCTTTTGCAAACATATTCCCCTGTTGTTGGTCATTGATAGTATCGTTAAATTCATTTTTTCCTTTTGTTTGGGTTTCGTCATTATTATTATAGTCTTCCAACTGTTTGATTTGTTCCAATCTATTCATATTCTTCAAATTATTAGTACTTTCAAAAATCAAATATTCTTGTTTTACAGATTCGATATAATTCTTGATGTCTGCCTTCCAATTCTTTTCAATTTCATTTTTTGATAGTGTAACTGGCGGTATATCATATGAAGTAGGGAAACCTAACCAATTCTTTCTTCTGGTATTCATCACAATTTCATAAATCGAATTGTTACCAAGAGGAGAGAAATCTTGTGATCCACTATGTATCCCGTGTCCAAATCCAAATGTCCTGCTACTTCTTCCTGCAATTGAAGACTCAAAACTCTTTCTTACTGATGCTGAGTCTAAGCTCATTCTCGATAGATGTTTATTCTTTGTACTTTCTGATATGCTCAGTATGTCATCATTTAATGAAGTTTCATCATCCTCACCTAAAGTAGAATCCATAGAAGTTGGTTCGATTATTTTAGGCGGTTGTATAAACTCACCATTAACATCAGTCATGGTGTAACTGCCGCTGCTGTTAGGCTCTATAGTTGAAGATTTGTTGATCTTAATATTTGAAGGGTCCATATCTTCTAAAATGGTAACTCGTGCTAATCGAGAGGGCTCTGAAAACTGGATTTAGGAATCAATTATCCTTAAGCTTGCCCACACGTCGCTAATTACTTAGTGGTTCAATTAATATCTGTTCGAAACAGTTTAAGAACCTATTAGAATTGGCTAAGTAACCTAATATCCAGTATCATTTTAATCGTTCTTAGTTCCTTTTATTTCAGTTATTTTGGTTCTCGCTTAACTAGGAAATATATATCATTACATACGAGCAATATATGAATAAGACCTTAAATCTATCTCATTTAATGGCAAATGATGTCATATTAAAATTATATATGTATAAAATGACAAGTTCTTAACAATGATGAATTTAATTACAATAAATGAAAAACGACCCACAATGCATACAGGGATGCCATGGAAATTCTAATAAATATACCAGGAAGAAAATTTCATAGCACTTTTAACAATTCTTTTTGATGTTTTAATTTTACTTTCAGGATGCCATCACTTATAGTTTTTATAAATTATTTAAACTACAAAAATAGAGATCATAGATCTGTTTCAGAAATCACTGATTTTATAGAATTATTCCTTAGTGAGAAACTACCGTTAATAGCGACAGTACTAGGTTCAACCTGTGCTGGTGATGGCGATTTGCTATCAATACCAAAATTTGCTTTCAATGTCGACGGTATTGGGATTGCACTAGAGGGTTGAACATCATTCCAATTTGTAGAGTTACCTTCAACCGATGGTACATCAACCATTTGGATATCTTCGACATCAGCTTCATTATCACTACTATCAGAGTCAAATATAAAATTATTTTTTGAGGCTTGACGATGGAAAGGTGGAGCACTTTGAACAAGTTTAATAGGTTTCTCTGATATGTTTGATTGTTCAAGGTGCGGAGTTAATACTTTTCCAGTAATGAAACTATGTGTTGCCCCTGACAAGGAAACATTTGAACCATTTCTAGAAAGATCCTTTAATGATGTTGAGGAACCTCCTTTTCCCACGGAAGCATATCTCTTTATACCAGTATCATTAGCATGGTAATCAGTATATGTGTCGTCTTCGCTACTTTGATTTTGTGAGTTCTCGATAAATTGCTGTTCGTTATCTGAGTTAGAAAATTCACTATCAGAAGGACCACACATGAAACCACCTCTGTTCGAAGAAGATAGTTCAGCACTTCCATTGAAACCCAAATTTAATATTGGATGAGCCTCGATAGTTGGCGAGATCATACCTTGGTTATAATTCGAAGAATCATCTGCGATCGAAGTTTGTAAATCAATACCTTCGGGTATATCAACGACTTCAGAATGATCGATTGGTAAAAAGTTTGAAGTATCTCCAGTGTAAACGGAGTTATAATCATACATATAATCATAACCTCTATATGTGTTAACATTGTGAGATACTGCATTACCGTAATTATAATCGTAATCACTGTTATCGCTTTCCTCATCTGAACCATAGTTCAATGTGGTAGCAGGCAATAGTTTGATAATAGGTTTCAATCTATTCCTACTTGTACTTGAAGAAATTAGTGACGAGTTATCTGTCACGGTAGAATTTACGCTGGTACTCAATCTTCTTGAAAATCTAGCATTAATGAACAACCCACCATCCTCGTTGTCATCTTCATTTCCTGATGAATTAGACTGTAGGTATTCTGAATTAGAACTGTTGTCTGAATTATACATATCATTATTTTCCTGTGAAAGATAATCTCTATGATTGTAGTCTTGCAGCCTACCTGATTCGTCTTCATCCGATGATGTATCATTAGATGAGTACATTGACATGACATCTCTTTGGGAATAACCTAAAGATATGCATTGCTCTACTCTATCGCTGAAATGAATATGCCTTACTGCCTGCGGTTTATTTTGTTTTGATACTGAAGTTGTTAATATGGATGCTAGTGCTGGCATTAGTAGATTCTTCTTTTTTAAATCATTGGTATCCATTGTTGTAGTTGTTGTATTTGTGTTATAATCTAAAGTGTTATGATCGAAGCTGTCATTAGTGTTAATCATAAAAGTTGTTAGAGTTGAAGTGCTATTACTTTTGAAATTTTTTGGTCCTTTATCGGTAAGTTGACCGGTATTATTTTTTAGTGTTGAATATGAATTATTTCCAGAGTCGTGAATTTTATTATCATAATTGTAATCGTTATTGTCATTTTTATTTACAGATATTGATTTGTCTTCATTTTCTTTTACTGACAAAGTTGAATGTGAAGATGAACTTGCGGTGGAATTTAACACACTATGGTTTTGATCTGGATTATTATTGTTATTATTATTTGGATTGTTATTTGGATTATTTTCAACTTTTTTATTATTGTTTGAATAATATTGTGCATTAAGTTTATTTGCCAAATAATTATAATCATTAAAAGCTTCTGAGCTATTATACGAATCCAGTAGTACAATTGAATTTTTCATTTCATTTAAATGTTTTCTTACTTCGTTTAATTTCCATTGCGTGTTTTCTTCAATAATTTCAGTTACTGACCTTTTCTTTAAAATCGGTTTTAATTGTTTCTTAGTCATTTTTGTAGCTAATCTTTTCGAAGTTTCATCATCTGAACCGTAACCCATCTCTGCCGTAAGATTGTGTAAAGAAGCAGCATCTTTGCTATACTCGTCGTACTCTTCATTGCTTTTTGAATCTGTTACAACAGGTCCATAAAGCCAGGTGACATCTGAATCCTTTGACCAATTAACTATTTCTGGCGACACTGTCTCTAGATGGTTCCTTGCTTTTGCCCATGTTCTCCAAGAAGCATTTTCTAACCTTGCCGAACTTACTGAATCGATGACGTCATCCTTCCTTTTCTTTTTCAGAATGATATATTTCCATGAGTTCAACACTTCTGACTCGTTCCAGTTGTGGGAAAGATAGTCAACGTGTGTATTCGGTTCCATTACCAAATCGTTGTCATCCTGCGGTATCAAAATAGTGTCATTATCAGCAGGAGGAGGCGATACTGACGCAGACTGCCCCGGAGTCTTCGAAGGTGTTGCTGACCAGTCAGCAGTACCCGCATGATCCTGTGTGCGATGTAGTTGGAGTTGTTCGCCTGCTTGCAGATCGTCGTCCTCATCTTCACTTGACATATCCTCATCATAAGAATCGTAACTCTCCGACGACCCGTTGTCGTACTCTAAGTCACTATCCATGCTGTCATCCCGAGTAACCTCTGGTTTTGCAATTGTCTTGCTAGTTGTGTGTAACGGCGTATTTGTATCTAGGTAGTCACTGAATAGACCAATAGACCTCGTCCGCTTTAAGTTGAAAGTACTTTTCTGAAATTGTTCTTGATCGTCAGCTTCTATTGCCATTGATACGGATGGACCCATATCATCATTAGCATCCTCATTATTTTTAAAATAACCCGATAAATTCTTTGACATTCCTAATAGATTGTGTATGTGTATGTGTTATGAAGAGAGGCGGGATGAGAAAAGTGTATGCGCATATATATGTATATATGTATGTATGTAAGTATATTGTGGAATGAGAAAAAATGGAAAAGAACCTCCAAAAGGGTATATTGTGTATGGATGAGTGATGTTTGCTGTAAAAAAACGGCTTGATAATAATCTATGACTTCGTATTGCACCAGATGTATAAATGTTTTGCAATCGAAAATATGCAAATAAGGGACTGTACAGTAAAATGATACGGAATATCGAGGCTCCTACTTAAACCACGTATGTATGCAACCTGCGTGTAACCTATTTATAACACGTCCAGCTATTTCTCTCTTCACTTCTGAGCTCCAGTTCCACTTCGCTCTGTATGAAATATACTTCTGTACAAACGTGAACCAATATAAAGGACTCTTATATATATCTGCGAGTATTTGTATACTGTTACACCGTTACAGGCATGTAGATATATGTATACAAACTAGAATATCGACGGTCTAATATACCGATCAGAGTGTGGAATAAATAATAAAATCTTGAAATGAAGAACAACAAATGTGTATTCATCCTTTTTCACTCTGTATCCCGTCCATTGTGACAAGGCACACACACACAAAGGACTTCACGGTAGGTAGCCCACTGCTATTGGAGCGGGGTGAGTTTCGCAAAACCGTTTTTGGCTGCGGGGCGCTGCGGCGCTGCGGCGCCGGAAGGGGGTGCCGTGGTCAGTGATGTGTAGGGGCCGGGTAAGTGTTCGTGCGGCAGCGACGGTGACAGCGACGGTGACAGTGACGGTGCCACTGATGGTTGCTGGGTCTTAGATGTACTCGACTATGCTGTTGGAGGTGCCTAGGATGATACGGGTGCCTATACCGTTGGCGATGTTGGCTTGCAACGCTGTCGCGTCTATCTGTCTGCGACTGGGCAACGGATTCTTCAATTTGGAGTATAGCTTGCCGGTGTGTGTTTCGTATACGTGGACTTCGTTGTGGTCGGTGTTCACGAGTAAATAGGTGTCGGTGTGCCACTGCAACCGTACACTGGTTCTCTTCTTGTGGCGGTTCCTGTTGCTGTCGACGCTTCCGATCAGCTGCGGTGCTGGCAACGTGGCGCTCGAGCCGAACGGCTGCCACTTTTTGATCTTACCGTCGGTCCCCAGTGTGACCAGCTCGGTGCCTTCAGAGTTCCAGATCAGATCGTTGCAGCTGCGGGTGTGTGCGCGTCTGCTATCGGTGTCGGCGCTCGTTACCTCTCGCCAGGGACGGCTCACTTGTCGCGAGTCCCAGATGTTGACTGACCCATTGTCTTCACCCGTGGCGAAGTACCACTGTCTTTGGACGCTGGGGTTGAATTTGCAACACAGTATCTCGCTCTTCTCCTCGTTCTTGCGGTCCCGGGACGAAAACGTGATGCCATAGTTCATGTTGCGTAGGTCCACTATTCGCGGCGAGTGATCCTCCGTGGCAAGTGCAACTACATCTGACCCAGAGCCATGGTTACAGTCGATTTGGTTGATCTTCACTTTCCGGTCGTTCTTACTATCATACAAAGCGACGCTCTGAATGGGCTCGAACCCACTCGCAGTGTCCCACATCTTGAATTTGCAATCGTTGGAACCCGTGAAGAACAGCCCATTGTCTTTGGCGTACCACTTTATGGTGTGGATTCGATAGCGGTGACTTTTCTCACTCTTCACCTCGCTGTCGACATCCAAGTTCATAGGAGAATTCGATTTTCGATACATTCGATACCTGTTCCTGTTGACATTGAAACTATGTACCTCGCGAACAGGATGCGCCACTCCACGTTGCTGTGCTGCTGTCGCTGTACTGTGGGTTTCATCCTCTTCGTCATCGCTGGCAGTATCCCTCTTTATCTGTTTGAGCTTCCTATCTATAAGCTCGCCCTGTTCACCAGGTTTGTCATTGAAGGCCCAAGCACTAATTAAACCGTCATTCATACCCGCTAGAAGAAATTTACCAGTGTTATCAATATCCAAGCAGCTAACATTGTTCAAACTAACATTGCTTAAATTACTGGATTGTGAACTGATATTGTTATAAACTCTTGGAGCTTCATTATCTAGCAGCCTTTCAAAGTCATTTCTCTTGATTTTGTTTACCGTGTTTAGTGCACTGACATTAGGATTATATTTGTACTGCAAGATTGAATAATTCATCAGTTCTTCATGTTATGCTAACTTTAACCCAATACTATATTCGTATGTAGCTCTTTAACCTTTCAAACAAATTCAAGCTGGAAATGCACCATTGGTGGACTTTTTTATGTATGTGCCATTTTGAAAAAAATATAAGGAACAACATTTTCATACTTAAGAAGAGTAATCCCCATAAAGGGAAATCATGTTCAAATACAATTAAAGAACAGACGACGAAATAAGGTTGCATAAAGTAAGCAAATATGTCTTCGATATTGGATGAGTTGGTAATGGAGGATGTTGCACTGCATTGTCCTGTTGACTTCATTGAGTACCATAAGTGTATCTCGAAGAAGGATGAAGGAGAAGATTGCAGTATTTTACAAACAAAATTAGCTACATGTATAAAGACTAAAGTGCCCTCGATGCAGAAAATCTTGAACAACTGCAGCGACAAGATGACTAGCTATCAAGATTGCATAATGAAGAACAGAGAGTCCCGAACGATCAATGAGAATTGTTTGGGAATTCTTGATGAATTAAGAGAATGCGCCCGGAAACAAGTTGCCCATGATCCATTGCCAATCAATGAAATGAAATTACGTAAAATCGACAATGAGCTCAACCCAAAATAGATATTCTTGTACGTTAAGTAATATTTCAAATATTTATTTGTATATAGTTTGAATAATATAAATGTTCTACCTGAGTCATTGGACATCTAGTTCATGAACTAACGAGCGTACGAAATGTTTGAACATCGAGTCCTGTCTTTAGTTCTGCGGGAAAACTTATAATTTTTGAATAGTTTCGTAGAAAGTCTTACCTTGAATTTCATGGACGGTTAACTCTAACTTAGAAGCCTGTCTCGAACCATCGGCACCAGCAATAGTACCAGCACCCCATGGAGAACCACCGTGAACTTCTTCCAAGTTAGTTAATTCAGGGAAACTGTTCTTGTAACCCAATGGAACAAAGACCATACCGTGATGAATTAAAGTAGATAAAGCGTTCATAGCAGTGGACTCGTTACCACCACCAGTACCGGTGGAGACGAAGATACCAGCTGGCTTACCGTGCAAACTGCCTTTAGCCCAAAGACCGCCAGTAGCGTCCCAGAAAGATTTCCATTGGGCTGGGAAGTTACCGAATCTAGTTGGAATACCGAATAAGAAGGCATCGTATTCGACCAAAGTATCATTGGAAGCGATTGGATAGTTTGGTTTTTCGGCACCGCCTAAAGCTTTAACAATCTCAGGAGTTAAAGTTTCAGGAACTTGAAAGATATCAGCTTGACCACCGGCAGCTTCAATACCTTTCTTTTCAGCTTCAGCAGTAGCAGCAACGTGACCGTATAGAGTGTAAATGATAATAGCAACCTTTGGCATTTTGTTTGTATATGTATATGTAATTGAGAATAGTAGTGTGTGGTATTGCCTGGTACCAAATACAAGAAGTATATGAATAAGAAAGAGACAACGCAACTGAAAGAAATTTGACAAAAATAATTGCAACAATACGACCTTTTTATATACGAGTACAATTTCAATGACAACAAATAAGAAGTGGTTGGTATCAGGTTAGTACAATTGCAATCCCATGAACGCACGTAAGTTCGTTAACCCCCAGTCAGTTCATGATTAGTGATCAATTGCAAATAGTGAGTAATGGCCATTAGTAAAACATTAGTAAATATTACATACATACAGAGGTCTGGTGGTATGTGTTCGATGGTGATACTTTCACATTTCGAAGATGGATGCGGGACACGGCGGCGGGGATGGGCGGGGAGCGGGCGTGGAGAGGCTCGGCCTGCAGGGGGGCGGTCGGTTGCAACGGGGAAAGTGGGGGTAACTGGCTGTTACAAGCCGACAAGGTCGTTGCGTTGGCAAGCTTTCTATTGACAGACGGTTGTGGTATATATGATATCTAGTGGTCTTCTTTCTATATACGATTGTGGTGGCGGTCGTTGCGGTGGCGGTCGTTGTGCTGGGCACGTCGGTTCATCAGAGTGATGGGTAGATTTTAGTGCTGGCCGTGGTTGTCGATTTGAACACGTTTGGGATTCGATAGATGGAACCACCAACGGTGTCTTCGTTGTCGTGGGTCTTGTCGTTGTCGATGTTCATGTTGGCGGTGGTGATGAACAAGTCGTGTTTGTATCTGCAGCAACAGGATATTCTTGGGACCGGCAAGAGCAGTTCTCTTTGAAGTGTTCCTGTGATGAGGTCGAAGATTTGGACCTTGTTGGTCGACCACACGGCAGTGACAAACAAGTTATCTTCGTAATCGATTAGGGATCCGTCGGGTTCGGGTGATTCGAACTCGCTGTTGACTTTCTGGACGTTGATCAATTCCGTTCTTTCGTCTGTTTGTTTATTGTACTTCCAGATCTTGAAATTCAACGAATCGGTGATGTACAGAATATTAGAATCTGTCTTATCGTAGTGGATAGAGTTGGGGATCTTCACTTTATAGCGATTGAATAACATCGTCAACTTGTCTGTCTTGAACTCATATTCAAGAATACAGCCTTCGTCGGTCAAGTCTTCATTGAAGGTGTCCATTAGACCTATGTACAAGTAATTGCCGTCTTTGGAGATTCCGCCGTCGTTAGATCTCAATCTCATGAACCTTTCTTTGGTTAGCGTGTCGCATCGGTCAAATGTCACCAGGTATGTCCATTTGCCGGTTTTGAGCTCTAACTTACCAATACCAAATTTGGAACCGAACAAAATATACTGGTTCTGTTGATCGTATGGATACACAACACCGACTACCTCCGAGTACTTAGTATGATCGAATGGATATTCGCCATCATATGTCGTATGGTTGATGGGGAAAGTTCTCAATTCGTGTTTCTCAGCTTCACTCAATGTGTCTTGGGGAACTTCATCTAGAGGTTTATTTAATAGATAAATTTCACTTCTGAAGATATCGACCCAAAGTAACCTATTGTTGAACACGGAGATACCTTCACTTAGTTTGGGATCTTGCAATCTCACAAATGGCTTTATGTTTTTATAGGAAACAATTTCTGGCATTATTTATAGAAATGAGTAAGGGGTAACTCAAGTTTCTCAATATCCAATTCTTTCAACGCACTTGAACCTTTTTCTGGTATATACACTTTGTATATTTAATATCTATCCTTTGTCAAGAGAATGATAGGGTGTACTACTTTTTCTCAAACTACAACAAAATATTTTGAAATATACCAGTTCTTATTGTTTAATGAAAATTCAGTTTTTCAAATTCCTAATGGTTTTCACCAATTTCAATTAATACAATTTTTCAATACCAAAACGGTAAAACACAAGAATAGATTTCTGATTGTTATTATTGACCTGGACAGTCGAATAAGGATAGTACAAATGATTGAACAACCGTAGTTTTCTAATATCTACCTCATTCAGATGCTTGGTTGCAAAGAAAGAACATGTCTATGGAACAAACTAGCAAGAATGTTTGATCATTCTAGGAAATGAAGTGACACAAATATATATCTCAATTTCGAATGTAACCGGAGACGTGGTTCTAATAGAAATATATATAAGAGTGGCACTTTTTTTACCATGAATAACTGTTTAATCAAATAAGCTTGGATGCTGTGACTGAGTAACCAAAACAGGACCTTAATTAAAAAGAAGCTAACAATCGATTGCCTTCTTCCAATGACCCTAGAAATTTGAAGGAACTGTATCGGCGATCCGAAGAAACCTACCCTGAATGAGTAGCACTATCAAAATGCTGTTGTCTCTACATTGTAGTTTACAATTGCAATTGCAACTACCATTGGACTAACTCATAACTATCTCAAAAATTGCCAAATAGAAATCAAAGAGACCTAGACAGTTTAATATTATATATTTAGTTGTTCAAATGGGCTGATAATGCTGTTAAGTGAAAGATTTCCTAATTAATACGAACGGTTTTCATATTCATTCGAATCCGTAGCACCGATTCGCCGAAAACGGCTGTCTTCAGACAAAAACGGAAATTGAATTTCCTTTCTGGGCGAGTTCGTTTCTTTTGCAACGTTTTGCAATCCCCGATTAGTGCATGTCTGCTTCGACCAAGAGAAACAGACGCACAAACAGACAGAAAAGACAGTGGTGCCCTGAAACACGCTACTTATTGGAAAAGTGAGTAGAAAGTTCCAACTCCGTGAGGTATTTTTTAACATGCACGCACACACACAAGACCCAAGAACTAAGAACTTACTGGCCACGATGGAACCTCCTCTCGTCTCTGACCAAATTAGCTCACATGATATAGTGGCGGCGAACATTGGTTAGCTTTGCCCTGCGATACGAACCTCGTCGTCTCGTCAAACACACGGATGCTAAAATAAATAACGCTGCAAAGCAGTATATGGTCTGGTAGGAGACGACGAAGAAAGAAACAATTGCTTCCAAAAAAATAGTACAAATAATGTGTTAAGATGTAACGATACTCCTAAACGAAATGGTATTCCGTTTTTAACAATCTGTCTAAAATAACGCTCTACTATTCAATGTGCTTATGTGCTTGTATCAACAAACAAGACTCCATGTAAGCAACCAGAGTCTCTCCCTACGTTATTTACAGAAATTCAAATCCTGCCTTTGTACCTCGACCGTCTTACCACCGTCCCACATCTGTCGCTCTGTAGCAGTTCTTCTATCCTCGAAGCACAGAGACGCCCAGCAAACGTAGGCCACTTCTGAAGACAAGTTGTATTGGGAAAATACTCAAAAAGCAAAACACAAAGAATTGCTTACAGGTGTCTCATTATCCAATCTCGGAGATGTCATTAGAATTCGGCAGTGCATTTGTCTCAAACACCTCAAGTTGCTAATGTTTTTGTTTATTTTTTAAATTTCATTATTATTGTTTTTCTATTTTCTACTGGCATCGTGTCTGTTTGTGTTTTTGTATCTGCTTTCAACAAAGCAGGTATTACGTTTTTCATTTCACTGAGATCTCTCTTCCTGCTGCAATTGGTACGATTCAAGCATCTCGAGCATAATCGACACTGAATACGGTTCGTACTTTCTAATAGAGGCATGCAAACCTCTTTTTGGATTATTCATAGGCAAACAACGAACAACTTTGCATAAACATACTTTATTTTCTTTAGTTCTCGTTTTCGATTTTGTTTGTTTGTTTTTTTTTCGAAATTGTTAAATATTTTCAAAATCCCTCAATCGCTGTTATAAGCATAATTGCGATGGTTGTATACTCGAATTGGTTAAATTTAGCTGAAATCGGTAATATCTATTAATTAATAGTAAATTGTAAACAATAATATTTAACATCTTCAATCAATTCAATGGACAATTTCGACAGGTATGCAGCAGTTATGAAGGAACATAAAATAGAAATACTAAACG
This sequence comes from Tetrapisispora phaffii CBS 4417, assembly GCF_000236905.1. NCBI lineage: Eukaryota > Fungi > Ascomycota > Saccharomycetes > Saccharomycetales > Saccharomycetaceae > Tetrapisispora > Tetrapisispora phaffii. The sequence continues at coordinate 200,293 of NC_016532.1, forward strand.
AGTGATGGTGATGGACAACAAATAATAATAGTGACCCATTTCTTATTATTCATTCTCAGTGACTATCTCTATCATGAGTTAATTAAAAAGCAAAAATGCATCACAGAAACTGCTACTATTTGTGAATTAGGTAGTAATGGTTCATAATAAGTAATTGCAATAACAAATCGACTGGATACTTGAAAATTTCCACCAGTGTTTGTACATGCTTCTCAATATAACAATAGAAATGGGAATCTTTGAATTAACGATAAACCTAGCATTGCAGATATACTACGGGACATATGAACACTATTACCAACAATTTCATTATTATTATTAATAATAATGATGATATTGTTGCGATGTTCTGAATCTATTTGTTGAAAGTGAAAAAAGTTTTCTGTTTTTATCTCACTCACAATTGGAAGATAAAAAATTAATATATAAGAATGATAATTATCTTCATTGTAATTAATTCTCGTCTCCTTCTTTTACATTCCACTTCACATTTTAATTTTCCCTCTTCTATTTCTCAACTTACCTCATTTATTTCCTAACTTAATTCTTCACAGCACACCAATAACAATAAAATTAATATCAATTAATTAACTATAATAGATATGTCACAATTTATTGATTTAGTCAAAAGAGGTGGCAATGAAGCCATCAAATTGAATCCACCAACTGGTGCTGATTTCCACATTACCGACAGGGGTTCTGATTGGTTATTTACTGTCTTCTGTGTTAACATTTTATTCAGTTTAATCTACACAGCTCTAATGTTCAGAAAGCCAGTAGGTGAAAGAAAATTATACTACACTGCTATTGCTCCAACTTTCTTTATGGGTATTGCTTACTTTACAATGGCTTCCAATTTAGGTTGGACTCCAATTAAGGCCGAATTCAACCATGTCAAAACTTCGACTCAAGAAACTCATCCAGGTTACAGACAAGTCTTTTACGCCAGATACGTTGGTTGGTTCTTAGCTTTCCCATGGGTTATGGTTCAATTGAGTATTATTGGTAACACTCCATTACAACACATCTTCTTCAACGTCGCTTCTACTGAAGTTTTCGTTGTCGCTTGGTTGATTGGTTCTTTAATTCACTCTACTTACAAATGGGGTTACTGGGTCTTTGGTATTGCTGGTTCATTCACTACCTGTGTCTCTTTAATGACCACTACCAGAAACATCATGAAGAAGGAAAACAAAGACAACGGTGTCCATCAAGTTTTCACTATCTTGGTTTCTGTTGTTATGTTCTTATGGTTCGTCTACCCAGTTTCTTGGGGTTTATGCGAAGGTGGTAATGTTTTACAACCAGATTCTGAAATGATTTTCTACGGTGTTTTAGATTTATTAATGTTATGTTTCGTTCCATTCTTATTCATCTTGTTCTCCAATTACTTAGGTGACAGAATTCGTCCAAAGAAGCACGATGACATTGAAAAGGTTTTATCCTCTCCAAGTCTAGGTTCTCCAAACATGAACTCTCCAACTCCAGTTCCATCTCCAGCCGCTGCTACTCCAAAGGCTGAAAAGAAGAAGCACAAGAAGAAGCACAGTAAGAAATAAATTAATTAAATGTCCTGACTAAAAAGATCTACATCTCTTTTTTTTCATCATCATTTAAACTTCATTACAATGACAAAGCATTTTTTTAATGAAGATTAATTTTATTTTTCGTTCTTTATCGTTTTCATTTTAATTTTAATAGTTATTCATTAGTCTTTTTCGAAGATAATATTAATGATTAATGATAACATCAAATTAAATAATTGACACTCTCATTGATTTGAAAATACAAAAAAAACTTGACATTTTCAATAGTACATTTGTGCACTGTATTAGATTTTTTAAGTCTAATAAATTTTATAAATTATATAACACAGTCATATTAAGGTTTTTTCGATACCCCTTTGACTAATTCATCCATATAATATTTAATAAATAATATTTAAAAGTTGTAATAGATTTCTATTCAAATATAACCAAAAAAATTATTATTAGTTAGGTAAATAAAACATATCTATGGAATTTAAATATGTAACTTGATGTTAAATATAAATGGAATACAACTTATGTAGGCAATCATCGAAGAATAAATAACATAGAGCATCATTAAAATATTCTTACCATTATAATAAGCTCCTTCGAAATGTATGTATTATTTATTAATGTATGTTTTTAACTATTTCTTTTATATTTGAATGCTTACCAAGTGACAATATCATGGTTTGAGTTGTGTTGGTCGTTGCCTGCCCATACTTTTTCTAACCTATTCATACTATGCTCAGATAATCTTGAAAATCCACTATTTATGTTTAAGTTATAGTATTTTCTTATCAAAGTTCTAGTGTTTTCATCAAAAGTATTTAGACCTGCTAATAGAACAGCAAAATTAGAATAACATGTTCTTCTATTTGTTGGAGGTTCGTCACTCTCTAAAAATTTAAAGAATGACATGATTTTTCTACAGATCTCTTGAACACTGCTGGATTCTTTTGGTATTTTCAATATCTTTAGCAAAACGATTAGCAAAAATGATAATACTTGTGTCTGGTGTGATATATCATACCAACTCACTGCTATTACGTGTCCATTAGCTAACACAACAGTATCAATTGCATTATCTTTTATCTCACTATTGTTTGGATGCGATGGACTATCTGCTGCGATAACACCAGTTTTACTTATGAACTCATAGTCTAATTGTCTATCAATTTCAACTAATATTTTTTGAATTGTAAAATAAGATACCGTTTCTTCATCTTCGGTTGATCCCTCATTTGTAGAGCTTATAATTGTCCTTTGAAATGACATAGGTAAATTATTCAATTGGCCAGTGACAATTTTTTTGTTATCATTTTTTTTTGAATTTAAATCTCTTATTTTGTTCAAAGCTTTTATTACTTCTTTTATTACAATATCAAAATCTTCTTTATGCCCACGTAATAGATTAAACTCGTTTACGGGCGTCATAATATTTAGATATTTCAATGAATCAGTATATTGGTAATCATACGGGTCAAAAATTAAATCGATATCAGATTCATCGGTAAGAGAGCCACCAAAGTTCGTACTAATACTTGCAAAGGTTTCCATGATCTTGAACCATGATTTTGCAACGTTTATTATTTTTGAAGAGTTTCCAGCATTTATTTTCTTAAACAAATCAATGATACCTTTTAAATGTGATCGCCATTGTGAATTCATAGTGTAAATACAGTCCCAAGCTAGAAGAATAACAGTTAAGATGATCGGTTCGATTTTATCTATAACATTAGATTCTGTTTGAAATTGTTCATCTAAAAATCTCAAACAATGAGATAAATATTGACAATAATTTTTTTCGTCTTCTATATCATTTGTCTTTCTGTGATAAATTGAAGCCCCTACAGATAATACAGCAGATAGTAGATATGATTCTGATTTAGCAAATGATAAGATTATATCTCTTAGTGGATTTGATTGATCTTGAAAAAATGGTGCTATGGAGTCCATGCAATCGTAATAGAACATTTTTAAATATTTTTCATGAATTTTATCTAATTTCAAAGCAGTTAGTTCTGTATTGAAAGTAATTACGTTTTTCATTTGAAATGAAATTGGTATAGAACTTGATGGACTCTCCCCATTTAGTAATTCAGGGATGTCCAATTCGAATGACTCTAAATCTTTTAAACCTTCATTCAAAGTGATTGAATCATTTAATTTCATATTTACAATATCATTTAAATTTTGAATTAATAAATTTGCATTGTAATTTAAAGTTTCATCTATTTTGTTAGTGTTTGTTTTATCAGTTGAATTTGAAATATTTTCTTTACTATTAGAGATTGATAAATCAGAATAATAATTTAAACTATTTGTAGAATTTTTTGATTCTGATTTAATTGAAGAAATTGAAGTTGTACCTGAAATTGTTTTCTTCAATTTGAATTTATCTTCATTATCATTACTTGATAATGCGGTTGCTAATAAATCTTTATTTCTTTTTTTATTTTTTGGATTAAAAACATAAACACAATGACGATTCAATCTTGAACATTGCCAGCATGTTGGTTTTGTTTCATCACATTTCATTCTTCTTCTTTTACATTCTGTGCATCCATTTCTTGAATATTTTCTCTTGATGGGATTCCCATGAGAATCTTTAGAAGTTGATGATACAGATGTGCTTGATAATTTTGATACAATAGATAAGGGATCTGGAGTGATTGAATCTGATTGTGCAGATTGTAATGCAGATAAATCATTTGGACTATTTGTATTTGATGAAGGTACAGAACCTAAAGCAGTAGAATTTAAATCTAAATATTTATTAGCATTTTGATTTGCACTTTTAGATAGAATACTCGGATCTATTTTTTCAACACTTGATATTGATGAAATATTACTTGTATACAATGGAGTAGTTGAATTTGAACTACCCAAAACACTATTACTATTATAAGTGTCCCTCCTCTCTGAACTCGTATTACTACCTGGACTAGTATTATTTGATTTATCCTCGGAAGAGATCATATTTGATTAATTATGGTGTATTCACTTCCTCTTATGAATGAACTATGAAGTATATGATCTTTTGAAATCACAGTTAGGCAAATAGTAATACAATCAACCAATTATATTGAAATTAATAACAATGAGGAAAAAAATAAAGTATTATTATGACAGTTTAGCTTGCTAATAATAAAAAAAAGTACTATAACCAAACCAAATTCAAGTAATTCCACACAAAATGATGAATCTAAAATTAATTAATATAAAATGATGCAATGATAATACCTTTTAAATTTCACAATCCCAAAAGAATTGATTGATTAATTAATTTTACTTTTTTCAATAAAGTCAACTCGCCATTAAGATTACTTGACTGGTTCCTGTAGTATCATCTACTATAACTAGCTGACCTTTATGATGCTTTTGGAAAAAAATAAAAAGAAAAAGAAAAAATAATTGAGATGGCAACCAATCAATAATATTGAGAAACAGCAGCTAGAAATCATGAGCATAATAAAATTCCGATGGAAATATTTTTTTTAATTTCAATAAATTTCAAATTGTCTTTTGTATAATTCATATGAGTCAGACAATTAACACTTTTATAGTGACTTCAGATTATGTATCACCCAACACGAAGTTATCAATTCGTACACACACATACGCACACACCGTATATTAATGCATGGTGCAATCTGCCTTAGCAGTCACAGGGAGATCCCCGGAAACGGAATTAAAAAGTGAGAACTTTCTTCCTGCCACAAAAACAAATTCATATTGACAACCGCGGCTAAATAATATTTATATGAAACTATGGGTTGTGGTGCTATACGTTATGAGCTATGAACCATGGTAATAGGAATTATGTATCGGTTACCATTGCAATTATAAGGGGTTGATTGGTTAGGGAAATGTGTTATTTATTTATCTATTTATTTATTTTATTGGTTTTTAACTTGTCATTTATATACTTTTTAATTTTTTTGTTTTAAACATTCTTTTAATTTATCAACATCAGTTAGGTATTGAGTAGAAATACCTTTGGAAATTTTTATCCATTCTTTACCATATTTAGGTTCATTTTTGTTAACTTGTTCAAGACAAGTATCAAGTGGTTTCTTTAATTTAATATAACATCTTGATAACCATATCCATGAATCTCCATATTTTGGATTGCTCTTAATTGACCTTTCTATCCATTTTAAACTTGTTGTGTATTGTAAATCATTGAAAAATGAAATACCAATTTGTAATAATATTTTAAAGTTATTTTTTGTGTTTTTCAATGCATCTTGAAATAAGCCTTTCTTTGTAATAGATTTTTTATCATTGACTAATAATAATTTTTCAACCCATAGATCTACATCATTGGGAAATTTAGAAAATGATTGTGATAATATATATTCAACTTGTTTTAAGTTTCCTGATCTTTTCTCTAAATTTATTTTACCTAAATACAACTCAGATGATGATGGATTTTTCACTATTGATAAATCAAGGTTTGATCTAGCCAATGTAACTTTATTTAAGTAACTTTCATTTATCTCAGATAGTGCAATTGATAATTTTGGTTCAAATGGTAAACTTTCTATATCTAGTTTTAATTGTTTACATGCTTCCTCGTATTGACCTAAATCTCTATATATTTGACTTCGTTGTAATTTCAATTTAACATCTTTGGGAAACAAAACAATATATTCTTTCTCTAATAAGTTTAGTGCTTCCATATTCAATTGTCGAAACCTTAAATAATTGATATGTTTATAATAGATCTTTACAATGTCATTATTTTTATAACTTTTCAAAATATTTATAGATTTTTCAAATACAGACTCAACTTCATTGAAATTCCCTAATTCACATAATATTTTTAATTTGGCTGTCCACATATCAACGTTCTCAGGTACAACTTCAATTGATTTATTTAAAATCATAAGAGCTTTTTCAGGATCATAATTGTATCTCCATATTTCCTTAGCGTATATTAAAGATAAAATTGGATGTTTACGAATTATGTTACTCTCTTTATCAAACGGATTGCTGAATAATATGGTTTCAAATGTGGAATAAAAAATCTCTAACTTATTAAGTGTCTCGCAGGTACGTTTCATTAGTGTCAATACGTTATATTGACTAGGATCTATGGATAACACATATTTAAAACCTATTACCTTACAATATGAATCTTCTAATTTTCTAAATTTTGCAATAATATTTGATAGTGGTTCTTCAGAATTACAAACACTTAATGATTTCATTATTATCGCTTCAGCTGATTTTAAAAACTTATATTGTTTTTCTAAAATATGTGCTTCTTCAAGCCACTTCTCAAAAGTTATTTTAACGCCGTTTAAAAACAATTTCTCAAAGCAATTATCTGCTATCTTAATTAATTCTTCTAGAGTACAGTTGTCATTAAATTTCTCTTCTAAACTTAATGAAATAACACACAGTTTATATTCTTTAGGTAACATATTTTTAGCACTAATGAGTGACTTCTTGGCACCTTCGTAGGGCTGTGAATTAATTAATTTTATCCATAAATTAATACTATAGGGCACAAATTCCACAGCTTTCAATAGAATTTTAATCTTTTCATTCATGTCTGTTTCATAATCTGCAGCTAATTCCCATAGTTCTTCTTTCTTGGGGAGTTTAGTGATAGCCTTCCTTAAAAGTATTTGTTTGTTATTGTTATCGCTTTCTAAGTCAATAGCTTTAAGCCAAAGATTCAGTGACTGTAAATTATATTGTATACCTCTAGTGACAATAGTTCTACATAGTGCATTATTATTTTCATTTAATTTGATATTTTCTAACCAAATTTCTTCCGATTTGGGACAATTTCTGCAACCTTCATTGAGTAATTTCTGTGCTAATTTTATATTTCTACAATTTTTTTCCAGTCTAGCTGACGCTATCCAACTGTCAGGATTCCTTGGGTCAGATTTTCTATATGATTTTAATATTGCACGCATTTTCTCTTTGGCTTCTTTTGAAGACTCATTATTGTAATTGTCACTCAAATCTTTTTCATGAATGTCATCCAATGCATCCAAGTAGTCTGTAGTTTCAGAAACTGAATCATTTTTTTTAATGTCAACAGCTGTGTCAATAATTGTTCCTAATAATTTTTCTCTCTCTTCCGTTAATTTTGATAAATCTAAGGCATGTGAATTTGAACCCTTAGCGGAAGAGAGTAATGTATCAGGAGCAGCAAAAAATTTTCTATTCATCTGTTCCTCAAGTCTTTGTCTTTTATTTCTTCTAGTGATATCAGTAGCTTCTGGTAAATGCAACCATTCTGTATTGGATACTTTGGATAAGTTGGTTTTCAAATCAATAAAATTTGTAGCTTCATCGATATCTTTCTTGGATGCTTTCTTTCTGTTTCTATTTGCTAGTTTTTTGTCTATATTCGTGAATATATTCTCAGCCTCTAGGTCAGCAGGATCTAATTCAATACTGTTATTGTTAAATCTCTTGGGAATTACATTGCTCTCATTACCTTTCTTACTACCTCTAGTGGAAAATCCAGTTGCCCCACGTCCAATACCAGGAACATACCCAGGAGGGGGTTTTTTATCTAAAAATGCAGGTCTCTCCATGTTCCTAATTTAATTTTCTATGATGCTCGACTTTTTACTTTTGATTTACAACTTTCATATCTTCAATCTATTAAATCTAAAGGGAAAAGATAAATTTAAGTTTAAAATAGCATCAATTAACGCAATTCTGAAAACGATTGTTGTTTTTCCTAATAGAATGCAAAATATTCTTTGGTAATTTAGAAGTGTATAATGCGGACAATTTAATTAACAAAAATATTATGGTCACAACCTTTTAATATCTTGGGATAAAAATTAGGATAGCTAATATATACTTTGTACTATTTAATTTTCACCTCATCGCATCTCATCTCGTCTGAAAATATATAATAGTAAAAGTATTGAAAATATACATATATATGTATCATGTGACTGTTTTCAAATACGAGCGGTTGCTGTGTTCAAAACTTTTTTTTTGTTATTTAACATTTACTAAAAATTTAATATAAAATAGTTGGAGGGTTGGCCGAGTGGTCTAAGGCGGCAGACTTAAGATCTGTTGGACGGTGTCCGCGCGAGTTCGAACCTCGCATCCTTCAAATTTTTTTATTAATCAAAACTATCTTGTAACTACCAAGTTGATTAAAGTTTTTAATGAGAAGTCACTATAAACATAGTGAAATTTATATCTGCTATCAAAAGTAGTAGATAATAAACCTGTGTATATTTAGACAATTCTTTATTCCTCATATCCCTTTGAGAAAAGTGAATAATATATACTACGGCAAAATAATCTACAACAGATTGACATCGAAAATATCCTTCCTTTATGTTTGCAAACCTTCTCTGTGCATATAACATTTAAATTTAATTCAACAAACAACCTTCATGACAATGTTCAAATAGATTTCTTGTTAAAATTAGTAATGTTTACGTGAGTAGTAATTTTACTTTTTGTCCACCATATTTTCTATTTCTGTAAATAACCAAATATGGCCTCTTAAAACTAAATATTAATGAAGGTTTAGATTTTAATTAATTATATTGAAGAATTTGAATTATATAATCTCTCAAGAATGCTATAACATTATTAATTGTTCTAAAATTGAGTTCATTCTTTCCCTAGAGATGCCAAAAAACAAAAACTTTTTTTATATCATAATTTTCTTTTTTCTTCGTAGTCACTGATTTATACACTTTCCAGTAAGGTCAAATAAGACTCAGTTCACTCTATATAATGCTTTGTATCCAAGGGTAATTATTTTCATACAATTGATCTAAAAGAAGCTTCAAGAATTGAAGTTTTTTCAACTGAATTTTTAACCATGTTATTCATGGAACATATTCATTCAAAATTGAATAAACAGTTGCATAAAGGCACATTGACGGCGGTAAAGTTCTTAAAACTCAATCGTAGTTACACCTGTATACTTTTATGAAATATTGGATTCTAACTTGTACAGTTTAACGAGGTCTTTTTTTGTAACTCTCTTTATATGTTTATTTTGTAAGGGAATCTCCGAGACTATTCACAAAAACTAACTAAGAAACCAAAGAATTAAAGTATATTCGCCCAAAATTACTAATAAAGGATATATATAAGTGGATACATAAATATAATTTACAATTATAATTAACAGTCATATCTATTACTAAACCTATTTATGCTTACTTTGTCAATTATATATAAACCAAATATTCGCTTTTTTACTTTTTATATAATAATAAAATAAACATGAGCAATTTTAACCAACCTCCAAATATTGATCAAATATTTAAATACAGGACGAATTATGGTGTAAATTTAGGTTCTTTATTTGTTTTAGAATCCTGGATTTACGGTGATCTTTTTGATAAAGGTGGTGCTTCGGAATTAGATGCTATAAGGACACAAGTTAAATCATCATCAGTAGCTGCAACAGCAGCTAAATTGGCAAAACATTATAATGATTATATTTCATCAATTGCTTGGGATTATTTAGCAAATAAAGCTGGAACCACTGCCCTTAGAGTGCCAATTGGTTATTGGCATGTAAATAACGGAAATTTCACAAAAGATACTGTCTTTAGTGAAATTAGTGCGGTTTATCAGGCCGCTAAGCCTTGGGATATCTTAAAGCGTTTAATTGATAAAGCAAATTCATACCAGATTGGTATTTTAATAGATTTACATGGTTTACCAGGGGGTGCAAATTCAGCTGCGCACAGTGGTTCTATCAATCAACCACCAACATTTTTTGATAATAATAAATTCAAAAGTTTAGTGATTGATAATATCTTACCTTTTATTGTAAAGGACGTTTGTATAAATAAGCAAAATGTCATTGGACTACAAATAGTTAATGAGGCTGACTTTAATGAAAAGGCAGTTAATCAAAAAGATTATTATATAAGGGCTGTTAGCAAAATTAGAAATCTACAACCAACTCTTCCTGTTATAATTTCAGATGGTTGGTGGCCGGATCAATTTTCAAATTGGGTGAAGGATAATAATCTAGTCTCCAATGTAGTAATTGATACTCATATTTATAGATGTTATTCAGACAGCGATAAGTCCAAAAATGCTAACCAAATTATCAGCGAATTAAAGGACTCTATCAACATTCCTGCTGATGGAGCAGATTTTGTTGTTGGTGAATATTCATGTGTGCTTGATGAGCAAACATGGCAAAAGACATCAGGTGACAGAGGAACTATTATAAAAAACTTTGGTTTAGAACAAAATCGTCAATTTAAGATTAAAAGTTCTTGGGGATGGTTTTTCTGGACATTGCAGTTTAAATATGGTGATGGTGGTGAATGGGGTTATATTCCCCAATGTGAAAAAGGTAATATTTTTCTTAGGGTAAGTAACCAAAACACAATACCGGTTGACCAAAATAGGATAGAAAGTATAATCAAAGACCATATCAACTATTGGAAAGATAAAGGAGGCGATAAAATGGAACATTGGAGATACATTGATGGGATTTATAAAGCTGCTTATGATATACAAGCATTTCAAAGCTTTAAAAATTCGAGCATCGGAAGATGGGTTTCATGGACCAAACTCCGTAGGGATCACTATGTTGCTTTGAAAGGTAACAGCGCATATATGTGGGAATATGATCAAGGGTATGCTAGAGGTTTACAAGAATTTAACAAGCGTTAGTATTTTACGCTTTACTACCTATTTGAAACAATTACTGAGATATTGTTACACAATTCATAGTTCTTATTTAATATATTTAGTATCATCTAAAAGCAACAATGCTAAATAGATGCGTCAATAGTTTAATATATTGAATTCATTACTTATTGGAATAGTTATTTAGATTAATATATTTAGTTGCTTGTTGAACTACAGTAATTAATCATGTAACTAATGCTACACGGAGATCTATATATCTATATCTATATCTATATCTATATCTATATCTATATCTATATCTATACCTATATCTATATCTATATCTATATCTATATATCTATCTATATATATAAACATATATTATTTAAAGTAATCTGTCTAGTTCGAGAGATCTGTCTTATCGGACGCGCATGGCAGATTGATGGTTGTACAAGTAATATGGATGCATTATGATTATGACATTGTATTCTTATAGGCATTTTGTTGTTACTGGTTGTTTCTAATTGTTCGGATCAAATCGTCGAATGCTACCAACTGTTATAATATGGGGTTACTGAGATCTAATATTGAGCTGACTTCCCTAATTGGTACTCTAATTTGTCTTATTGTCATTAACTGCACAAACTGCAATAGTGTTAAATGGATTAGCGTCATAATTATGGAAGCCAGTAAGGCAGTCAGATGCCCTAGTAGATTGGAGATTCAATGCCAGACCAACCAAAAAGCTTTAACTAGAATTAAAAAATGTCAGGAATCTGATACTTATAACAGAAGTTATAGTATCTATGATCCATTAGTTGTAAGGATAGATTATAAGAAATAGGATTAAATGAAGTCCAAGATTAATAAACGAGTCGTTTGGTTTATTCAGTCTATCTATCGTTTCACTTGTTCACTTGATATGTCGTTTAGTAAACCAATTGAAAAAACCTGGCATATAAAAGGAACCGAGTTTAACGATACATAAGTCTCAACTACACGGTTTCCTTGTAGTATTCTATCAGCATTTACTATTTATAGTTTCTAAAGTGAAAAAACCAATCAGATTAAATATTATAAGTGTCAGAATTATTGTAGTGTATGTGACAGAACTAAGTGTTTATGACACTTTGAGTCCAGAACCAATAGATCACTTACTAATGGAAAGAAGGTCCAGAACAATCTTCCAAGTGGTAGGTGAAAATTTCTCACTACAATGTAAATGGCTACATGATAAACACAGATGTACAATACAGCACTAAAGAGCCTAGGAGGATGAATGAACACGTACACATGTTCATTCAACTGTCAGATTAACTCATATATAAGGAGGGCATCTAACTCTATATAGAATAGTTTAATTACACTAATAAAAGATCAATCGATTATTTAACTATAAAGAAGATGGACTATACTAGAGCAACTGAAGTAGCTAATGACACTACTTAGATGTTGGAACTACCCAACATAAGCTTGTTTCTCCACAATAAGCCTTACCTACTAACTATGAACACTAACGAACATCTTAACCACCCAGTCAACGTCAAGAACATCGAACCTGTTGCTGGTTGAACGCTTGTTTCTCCACAAAAAATAGTTTAGTATCTTAAGGTTAGATATTAATATTACTATGTAAGCTAAAAAGAACATGACAAGATCCCCAAGATACTAGTCAGTTATGCAAACATTTGACCGTTGTCCGGAAACCCTAGTTTATGTCACTTCATCATAATCCCATAAAACAAGTAAAACCGAATTGTCACGGTCCTATAGTGTAGTGGTTATCACTGTCGGTTTTGATCCGACCAACCCCGGTTCGAATCCGGGTAGGACCTCTTTTTTGCTTCCATTGTCTCAATGGCTTAAGAGCACATTGAAATATAAACAAATTGATAACTAAAAATAACTGAAGATAAGCTACATGGATACAGATCATTCAAATCATCAATCTCTCTCACTAATCCATTCTTTAAATAGATACATGTTAAAAAAATTGCTCGAAAAGTAGGCTAGTGTCTTGTTCTCCTTGGCTTCAATTAAAAAACAGACATCCTTTGTGCCACACACCTACTGTTGAATCTTTCCAACTTTAAAAGGTAACCAATATACACTTATTTCCTTTTGCATTCTTATCTAACCAAGTATATTACGAAATACAAAAAGTTACCATTCATTGAAGAAGCAAATATATTTCGTCGAGGCTTAAATTATTTAAACCGCGGCTGAATTTTTCATGTAGTCTCTCGTGACAGGTAACTAATATACTGTAAGATCGTGCAGAAAACTACCAATTTGAAAATTTAGCTATGCAGGATTTCCAGTTTAAAACATTTTCGATGAGCTGAGCCTACTTAACCAGGAACTACATAAACAGTTACATATATAAATGTCACGATGAGATGAGTTCATGATTGGTTGACAGTTTCTTACGATGATTATGTTTTACGTTTTATGTTTTCTTTGCTTTGATTTTCCAAAGTGAATCAATTCGTCAACAAGATAAAAAGATCTAGAATACAGATCAAATAACACATACATATACACACAACCATGGGTCATCATCATCATCCTCCACAACCAGCTTATTACCAACAACAACAGCCTGTTTACCAACTACAGCAGCCACAACCAATATATATCCAACAAAATCCACCATCAAATAATGACAACTGTTGTGGTGCATGTTGTGGTGGATGCTGTGGTGCTTTGTGGAGTTGTTTCACAGTTATTTCACAAGTTTTATGTTGTTGTTGTATATTAGAAGCATGTTGTGTATTTTGATGTGGTAGCATTACAAAAAACATACAAATGATTATCAGAAGGTATACATACATATATCTATCTATTTAACATCGATTTCATAAGTAGGCAGGTTTTGAATAGAAAAAATAAATGAGCTAATAATATCTACCAATAAGATATCAAAATATTACTAATAATCATTAAATAGCATGTATTTATATATTAAAGTCTATAAATAATACCATAACTAAGTATTGAATTGTTTTTTTAAAGATTTCGTTTAACTCATCTCTATTCAGATTTCATTGAAAAAGCTTTACATATAGACCAATTGTGCGTTAGTAAGAAAGCGACATAAAATATCGAGGTCTGGCTAATATCAATTTGTGAAATGTAATTGCCAGTTATGTTTCTGGCATGAGTAAAGTATTAGCAAAATGAGTTTCAATTATAGTTGTAAATTACAATTGTAATTATTCAAGTGTTTTATATAGTTACAACAAATGTTACTCGAGAAATGGAATTGTACATTTTCATATTCGACAGTCTGGATGAATGCGAATATTTAAAGCTACATTGTTATGAAAGTATAATAAGTATAAACATCAGATTCATATTAATGATACTGCTGAAAAGCAATAATTGCTAAGTAAAACTGAGCAAATGGGCTTACCAAAAACTCAAAATTTTTGTTCACATTTCTTAAAATCTCTTGGTATTGTGAAAGTTCTAAAAACTCAATTGGACACCTCTTCAAATATATATCAGATTCTAAAACTAATCAGTAGATTAATTGTCAGTAACTATAATGAGCTGCCAACAATTTTAACTTTTCTGTTTTTCTTTCGAATTTCGAAGTTGTTGTTTAATTTTTCAGCATCGAACCTTTCCATCGCTAGTAATGTTCCCAACATTATTAGTCACATATTTCGAAAATATATAATGAGTGAAATATTGTTACAATCAAATATATAATTTTCTAATTATTGTTATATTCTCGTTATATTTAATTTTAATTTATTTTGACTTTCATTTACCATCCATAATCAGCTATACCTATATTATTTCTCTATTTTATTGTCACTTACGAAGCAGTAAGACGACTTGATTTAATTGCTATAAGTTAATACTCAAAAAAAATGTTCATTAAAAATGACAACGCAGGTGACAGAAAGTGTCTAGAAGACTGGAGAATTAAAGGTTATGATCCACTGACCCCTCCTGATTTGCTTCAACATGAATATCCAATTTCAGAGAAGGGTAAAAATATAATCGTCAATGGTAGAGAGTCTGCTTGTGATATCATTAACGGTAAAGATGACCGTCTAATTATCGTGATAGGTCCATGTTCTATTCATGATCCAAAAGCTGCTTTAGAATATTGTGACAGATTGGCCAAACTTTCTGATAAATTATCTGGTGACCTTTTAATTATTATGAGAGCTTACCTAGAAAAACCTAGAACTACAGTCGGTTGGAAAGGTTTAATCAATGATCCAGATATCGATAACTCTTTTCAAATCAATAAAGGTTTGAGAATCTCAAGAGAAATGTTTACAAAGTTAGTAGAAAAATTGCCAATTGCAAGTGAAATGCTGGATACAATTTCGCCACAATTTCTAAGCGACTGTTTCTCTTTAGGTGCCATTGGTGCTAGAACTACTGAATCTCAATTGCATAGAGAATTAGCTTCAGGATTATCTTTCCCAATTGGTTTCAAAAATGGTACTGATGGTGGTTTACAAGTTGCTATTGACGCTATGTGTGCTGCGGCTCATGAACATTACTTTTTATCCGTTACAAAGCCAGGTGTCACTGCCATTGTAGGTACCGAAGGTAATGAGGATACTTTTGTCATTTTAAGAGGTGGTAAACACGGTACTAACTTTGACCCAGAAAACGTAAATATTGCCAAAGGACAACTAGAGAAAGCTAAGTTAGTAGGCGAAAATAATGAAAAGAGAAGAATCATGATTGATTGTTCCCATGGTAATTCAAATAAAGATTACAAAAATCAACCAAAGGTTGCACAAAGTATCTATGATCAATTAACTGCTGGTGAAAATTCCTTATGTGGTGTTATGATTGAATCCAATCTAGTAGGTGGCAGACAAGATGTTCCAAAAGAAGGTGGTAGAGATAAGTTGATCTATGGTTGTTCAATTACTGATGCTTGTATCAGTTGGGAAACTACTGAAGATGTCCTAGAATTATTAGCTAAGGGTGTCAGAAACAGAAGGGAAGCTCTAAAAAAATAAATATCCAGACATTGTCAGACAATTCCAATTCTTATTTTTTAAATATATAAGATTATTAAAATTATTTGGAGAAATACACGATGGTAATTCCCATTGTTAATAATTAAATGCCTCCAATTAATGATACAATTATTTAAATAATAATAGAAGTTAATTTATTTATCATCAATATTTTTGATTAGTTTTAAGTTTATCAATTTGTTTTTGTAATGCTTTATTTTCCTTCTTTATTAATTCTAGTTCAATATCAATTTTTTTTGAATTCTCATAAGATATTAAATTCGACATTGTTTGATTCTCTCCTACTAATTGTTCTATTTGCGTTACTATGCCTTGAGATATCGACTCAAGGTCAATATTACTGTATTTTGCAACATTATTTTGAGGATCTAATGCTAATGCTGTCATAATATTCCTTAAATCTCCTTTGCTTTTCGATAATTCTATTTCTTTCTTATTGAGTGCCGATGACAGAGCTCTAAATATTTCTATATAATTTTTTGATTTTAACTGTTTAGTGTTATTCTGATTATCTTCTTTTTGCTTTTTTTTGTTTCTAACTTTGTTTCCTGAACCCGTCGTAATAGAAGTCTTATACTTATTCAGTTCATCTTGTAACTCCTGTATTTTTTTGTCCTTTTCTCTCAATATTTTTCTTGCATTTTGTTCATTCAAATTGTTATTAAAAAGTTTGTTGTTTTCGTTTATTTGTTGATTATTAGTACCATTGGTTCTTATATTGTTACTGCCTTTATATGCATAACTTTGTTCATTGAAATTATTATATTCTGACCAAACCTGTCCTTGTACTTGATTTGTAGATGTTGGCTTAAAATTTGATGGTATATTCTCACCTGATAGCATTGTGTTTTGATTAAAGATTCCAAGATTATTCATATAAATTTCACCCATATTTATGGAATTATTCTGTTTGTTGTTACATATTTGTGAATTCTTTACTTCATTTGGATAAAAATCTTTACCGTTACTGTTATACTCCATTACACTAATTGACCTTCCTTTTGAGAGTTTTCTTATTCAAACTATTTTTCAATTAACGATCTTAATAAAAAGTTATGCATTAAATATCAGTTTTCTATCAAACTTATCATAAACTGGCACACACAAACACTCAAATTGTCATTAGTAGAAGAAGGACAAGTAGCAGTAATAATATCAGTCTTATTATGTATATTTATGCTAATATTATTAATATATAGAATTACTCGTTAACTATTCAATTCAATTTTTTTCCAGTGCGGCCCCAAAACAAAGAACATCTCTAAGATTTATATTCTGAAACACAAGATGAAGCAGATATATGTAGATCCATAAGATAAATTATTACTAGTTAGTACTAATATCATATTAAAAAATACCTATGTGTATCTATTTAGCTACATCTGGTGTATACATAAATATAACCATTCTTTTTCAACTCATCAGTATCTTGAGCAAGAACAATCTTTTCATCATTAAATAATACCCAGTTAGATTTATTATCAATATTTTTTTTAATGAAGGCAACATAATGTCCCGAATGAACTGAATTACCTTTATGACAAACTACTGCAGTTAACTGATATGAAGCTGGTTGATCAAATCCAATTATTTCATCAGGAACCGTTGTTTCTTCATTAAAGTCCAGTTCGCCATCATCATCCATGTTACCAAACACCCATTCGACACTTTTATTAACATCATGGTTATTCAGTAAAAGTGCTTTCTTACACAACTTTGGATATAAACCCATTGCAATCATATTATTTAATGCTTCAGGATCACAATCATTGGATTTCGATTTGACTGGTGGAGTGAACGGTTCATTCAAATCAAAGTCCTCCATATGTTGGAATAACCAATTCATAGCACTTTCAGTATCCTGGTTACCAGTGGCAAATAATGCTCTTGTGACCGCATTTAAAGTGAAGCCCATTTCATTCAGCTGAGCTACAGATGTCTGATTTGGAACAAATTTATTGGATTCTTCTTCGTCTTTCATTAAAACTTCGCTGTCAGGATTAAAACCCTTTGATTTATAAGGAGATAAATCTAAGTAATCATTATTACCAAGTCCTGGCATATTCAATTCATTGTCAATTTTAATCAACCCTAAATTTTCCAATTTAATTCTTATTGGGTTTATTATTAGAGTACTTGGGTATGACTTAAATGCTGGGGTTTTGAGTACGCTAGTTGACGTTGTACAGTGAGGACATGTGAAATCTACTTCCTCACCATTGAAATAGTTTTCAATATTCTCTGTCAAAGTTTGAGCTTTCTGATTTTCTTTTAATGGCAACTGCAAATGTTCTTCTGTTTGCGTAATATATTTGACTGCTTTACAATTGTTACATTGCATTCTTTCTTCCAAAGAAAATTTAAATAAATTATTTGGGTTGTTCTCCTTATTGATATTTTTGAATATTTTTTTGTCTAATTGATTAGTCAAGAAAGTAAAAAATTCCATTGAATCTTGCTGTTTTCCTGAACTAAACTCTGCATTACCACGCGTAATACATTTCTTAAAGGATGTAGGTTTAATACCATCTGGATAACGCTCAGGTTCTATTTTCATCGCAATATTCAATTTTATTAACTGACACAATAAATTATTGGATGGATAGACAACATCCATTGGAAAAGAAGATCCAATACTATCTAAAGACCATCCAGGAATACCACCATTTAATAGCACCTTAATTACAGAATTCATATAGCAAGAGTTACCCAAATTTATTAAGCCGCAACCTAAATCTTTATTACTGTTTAATTTAACCAAGTCATTTCCTTGTGAATCCATCATTTTAAAATCCCAATTCATATTTTGTTCAACTTGCAATTCAACTAAGGTTTTTTCATTAGCTTGTTTGTTTTGTAAATCAACACCATAGTTTAATAATATTTTACTTAGATCTTCCTTATTGTCGAATGTAACTTCATCATTACATGAATAACAGTACACATCATTTGAAGAACTAGATAGTGATCCTAATTTAATTGCGATAGGATGATCTTCATTTGTTTCAAAATGTTTCAAAGCATGTGAATTTCCATCAATTCCAACTTGTTCCCTACCACAACCGACATTGCCACAGTGTAAACATAACCATAAATTTTCTGTTAGATCACAAGAAGAACATTGATTTAGATTAGAATCATTGTTACTTTGAGTATTAATCTGATCACTTAATGCTCTTGAATGAGAACATGATTTTACCTCAAGTTCCCAGGAAGTTGTCTGATCCACCAATTCTTGAGCTTTAGCATTTATTATTTTATCGATTATATTTTTAGACTCTTCACTTACTTGAGTATCCTTATCAGTAGATAAAATATTTGCGGATTCATCATTGATAGAGTTATAGGCTTTCAAAGCCCATAATGTATTATAAGTTTCATCCTCTGATTTATCTATGACTTGTAACTTCAATTTTTTATTGCTTCCGGTTTCTTTTAGCGTTTGTTCTTCTTCGCTGTCAGGTTTAATCACTTTAGCAATTTCCAAGTAAGATAAATGTGGCGAATCACATAAATGATTAGTAACATTCATATGTAAACCTAGATGTCTTCTACAAACTGCTTGGAAACATGAAATGCATGTGTTTAATGAATGTTCAACTGAGTTAATAGACTGCGATTCTGTTTTGTTAAATGGGCTTTCAAAACAATAAATACATTCACTTTTACCGATGATATTAGGAACCGTTACAGTCGATAAAAGTTTATCCGTCATTATTATAATAATTAATATATTGTGTTCTTTTATTTATGGTATAATTAATTAAAAAGTCTAAATATAACACCTTAAAAATTTAATAATAGATATAGTTTTTTTTAAGATATCGTATGATTAAGATCCCTTTATCGTCGTTAAGTAATTACATTATTGAACATGCCCTTTTATATTTTTTACTTCGCATTTATAATTTTTTTTTGGAATTAATTGTAGTAATATATAAGGTGTTAAATAGCAAAATAAAATGAAATAAGGAATAATATATTTATTATACTTATATATTAGTGATATACGAACAAACTATACATTACACCTTATATTACAATCCAATCCTTTTATGAATTGATGTTTAATAGACTATTTACATTGTAAGTAAAGAACCTGTTTCAATTTAACATCAGTAAGTTTGATATAAATTGAGAAAGGAAATACTTGTTGATTATTATTTTTATTTATAAGTCTTTGGATTTTGATATCAAACCATTGAACTCATCAACATTAAAGTTCTTTTCACAAATTAATGATGCAATTTTATCAACTGCATTTTTACCCTTAAAATCGTCTGAGTAATTTGTGAAATAGTTGACAACTTCTTTTTTAGTAATACTTCTACTTATATCACCATCAGTTGCTCTATTAGTTTCATTGACCTTTTTAATATAACTATTTATTATTGATTCACTTGGAAGTTGGAATTTTGAATGATATGGATAGTTATTCCAAGTAATGTTTTCAGTATTTCTCTTTAATGCTGTCAAGAGTGAAGGTCTAGGAGAAATTAAAGAATTGACTTGTAAAGGATCTAGAGGTGCCGTTTGTTTCCAATTATAGGCATTTTTATTTTTTTCAATTAGTTTATGTTTAACACTTTGTGTAAATTCGATTGGAGAGTCTGGGTTCTTTGATGCATAACAGAAATTTGCTGCAGTGAATAGATCTCTCTTCAAAGCACTACTGATATTATCTTTTGAATTATGTTGTAATAACCTAATAGCTACTTGTAATGATGGAATTGATTTTGTTAATAGTTTAGATTTAATCTCTTGAGCAAAATCAATTTCATCTGGATTTTTAATATCGTCTAAATTTTTCAATATTTTTTCAATACTTGTCTTTGAATCAATTTCAAATACCTTTTCAATTACATCTAATTGATGATTATTATATTTAAACTTATAATCTTTAGGCAATTCTGATGAAAATTCTTCAAGTGCAATATTAACTTTTTTGTAAATATTTTCTTTATTACTATCAGTACCAGTCTTTTCATTTAATAATAATTCCCCTAGTCTTGTCTCTAAAGAATTCAAATTTTCATGACTAATATAATGTGATGAAAGACCCATTAAATATGCATCTTCGCCATTAATAACTTCACCAGTTAAACTTAAATATGCTGCCATTTGTAACTTTTCATTTGAAATATTTAAAATTCTTGGTAAAGCAAAAGTTGTACCAACATCTGGGAAAAACCCAATATCCATTTCAGGCATTGCCCATTTTGTATTTTCAGTGGAAATTCTAAATGGAGCATGTATAGCTAATCCGACACCACCACCCATTGTGATACCATTCATTATAGCAACGATTGGTTTATCATATGTAGCTATTTGAAAATTTAAAGAATATTCAGATTCAAAAAATTTAATAGAATCTTTTATCTTTTGATTTAAATTATCAATTGCAACAGTAGCAACATCACCGCCAGCACAAAAAGATCTCGGTTGATTAGATGAGTTAAATATAATCAATTTTGTTGCACTACTCTTTGCATATTCATTTAAAGTGTTGAAAATAGAATCTGACATTTCAGTATTCAAAGCATTTAATTTATTTGGTCTATTTAAAGTAATAATTCTTGCTGTATCTTTAACAGTAAAATGAACAGGCACATTCATAACATTTTCAATATTTGCTAATGGTTTATTATTTATCATTCTTCTATAATTAGCTGTAGAAACATTCTTTAACAAACTTGATTTCTGCTTAACCGATCTCAACATTATAGTATGACTTTCTAATCAATTGATACCACTTCACAAAACGATATACATATAACTATATATATATAACTATATTTATATCACAGTATTTTAAAGCTTGCTTTCTCCTACCAATTGATAAGAAACTCCAACAAAATGATTTGCAATATAATATAATACAATACAATGTAGTTTTACATTACCTACTTTTAGTTGTTATGAATGTTATTTTTGGAGAACGAATACAATATTAATTTAAATCTCCAACTCTCCTAAAATTATATTTTACAATTTTGTCCGGGAATTCCTTAAAAAAAGAAAAACTAATTTAATTAACTTATATAACACCAGCAATATGAGCAATACAAGTAATATAAGACTACTCGAAAGACAAATTGTTGAATCATTTTTAAGGTTAAGGGAATGTCAAAAGTGGAGTAAGTTATATTACAAAAGGTCATTCATTTATCAATTGCTTAATATTATAACATTGTGTTTACTCCACTTTTTCAACACCCTTCAAATCATGTCGTGAAAAAATCGTGATAGTATCATATTAATATTAAACTATACATTTGTTGAGGATATATATACACACATATGCATTAAATCTGTCTTTTTATAGTTCAGCATTAGGTTTCTTTTTTGGGTTCAATTGTGTCTTTTACCTTTTAGCAATATCTCTTATGGCAAACAGTATTTAAAGATACCAAATAGACTTAAGCTCAATATCAACTAAAAAAAATACATGCAAACAGAATGAATCGAACGAAGTCATCAGATAGTATGGTAAATGGATATAATACGCCCAATACAAACTCTCACTGAACTCTTCAAGTCTGCTTTGCCATGTTTCATGTATACCTTCATGTACTTTTCTTTCTTTTATAGTTTCGACATAGTTCATACTACTTGCTGGCGTTGTTTTATCTTTCATAGAACTTGTATTTTTAGTGTCTTGACTCATGTTTTGGGTTACTTTGGGTTGTGTATACTATAACAGTCTAACGTTCAATATTCTTGTTACCATTGACATTGAAATGTACATGTACTCTTGTACTTAAATAATGCTCATTCATCTTTTATACTTTATCGTGAGAACACCAAAATGCTCGTAATACGCTATTGCAATTAATAAAAGCTAATTATTGGGAAAACAAAAAAAATTAAATCAACATAATTTCTCGTCACGTGCCGGAAAAGTCGTAAACCACTATAATTATTTTATTCATTTATCACATGCATAATATGTGCATGTGTTTCTTTATATATATATATATATATCATATCATAGCATATTATATTATATTATATTATATTATATGTACATTGATATTACTTGTACTAAATGTCACAATCTGATAAATCAACAATAGATTCTTTGTGATTATTGTGGTGCCTCTGTATTGGCTTTTGATTCACTTTGATCATTGCCGAATTCAATCTCATCGGTTAAGATCAATTTTGAGAAGTCTTTTTTCAATGGTTGTGGTTCATTGTCTTCTATAGTATTTTGTTCAGCTACTTCATCAATTGGTGTCTCGACTTCATTTGTGTTTTTTAACTCATCTTTAATTGCTTGTCCAATGGCTATACTAGATTTAGTCGAGGGGTTAGAATAATAAATTGTATTCCCCATACTTAATGAGTCCGTAGGTGATGAAACAAAATTTACCTCAGGTTCAATCACTTCAGATAGATTCGCATTATTGACAGTTGTAGATGGTATTGATATAACCGTGCTGTTTCTATTGTCGGCACCGTATTGAACAGATGTACTGTTAAAACTGGTGAATGAGATATTGCTACCACCAGATAATATATGCTTCTGCGAGTGGAGATGGAATTGCTGTTGTTGACGGAACTTCTCTTGGGATAATGAATCAATAGGATTTGTCTTCAATGTTGGGGATGAAGATAGTGCAGGGAATGGGTTACTAGAAAGATGTTGTTTGTGGCTTAGATCAACAACCGAATCAATTATATTCATATCTTTAGGATCTGGAACTGTTGTGGAATTATTACCATTTACAGCTTCGAAGAAAGCAGATGCATCATCCATGCTAGGTGACTTCCCATTTTCATTCATATTCGCAATAGAAATATTATGATTCACTCCAGTAGAATTATTTAAACCTGGGATTGAGTTTGAATCAACCGTAGTTGAAATTTGTGAACCAACACCGTTATTTACAATATTACCGTTAAGCGAATCAATGCCTGGAACTTCTGGAAATTCATGAATGAATTTTTCAGTCAGTGACATGTTCGCGCTATTACTGATTCCATTAGTTTGATTGGAAATCATCGAAGGATTCTCGTTATATCCATAAGCTCCTACATTCGTTGGAATTTTTGGTCCAACCTCAAAACTTTGTATAAACAATGAGTTCATCAAAGCTTCATCTTTAAGAGTTAATATACCTCTGTTTTGCATACTTCTTATTTGTACCTGATACATTTGATTCTGGGAATTTTGTAGGGCAGTCTGATAGTTAGTATACTTTTGGAAGTCATAAGGGCCTAGTCCGTAGATATCGTCAATGGGAGTCTTGATATTTATTATCTTGCAAATGTATGCCAGTACTTGATATATATTAGGTCTTAAATTTGGGTTTTCTGCCAACATAATAATTATTAAATTAATTAATTTCATTGAATAACTATGTTGTGGAAATTCATATTTGGAATGCAAAATAGCGAATTGGCCTGTTCTTTCAAACGGAGTTATGTAAAACAACAATTTGTAGAGAAAAATACCCAATGCCCAAATATCTGATTTTTCATTTATATGAATGCATCTGTAGACATCTATCATCTCAGGAGATCTATATTGTGGGGTGGTATGTACGTACAAGTTCTGTGTAAGAGCTGCCATATCACGATGAGTTGTTGCAATTGGCATACAAGTCGACGTAGACCCAAAATCACACAGTTTAAAGTTATTTTGGGAATCAACCAACACATTTTCAATTTTGATATCTCTATGAATTAATGGAATTGGTAAATAATGCATTTGAGCAACAGCTAATGTAACGTCAAACATAATTTTTAAAATTTCAGGTTCAGTTAATTTTACAGCTAATCTTTGGTTCATATAGTCTAATAACGATTTATTAGAACATAATTCCATTAACAACAACACTTCGTAACCAGCAATCCCATCTGTTCTTCTTGATGCATTGGAGTCATACAATTGAACAATATTTGGAGCCCCAATCAATTTTTTCATAACGCTTACCTCATTTCTCATTTCATTCAGACCATTATCATCTGTTACTAGCACTCTCTTCAAACAAATCAAGTCCCCTGGTTGTAGAACTTGAATTTTATTGATATCTATTTGCTTAATGTATTGGAGAAATTTTGCGACATATATCTTTGCAAAACCACCTTCAGCTAAATATTTGATAATTTCCACTTTATGAATACCGACCTCAACAATATGTCCTGGGACGTATGTATCTATTGGGAAAATAGGCTGTTGTTGTGGGACCTGCTGTTGTTGTGGGACCTGCTGCTGTTGTGGGACTCGTTGCTCTAGCTGCTGTTGAACTTGTTGAGTTTCTTCTATTGTAACACTCTCATATTGTTTATATGCATTCTTATCTATAACAGATTGATTTGTATTCGTAATTAACAAATTTTGATTCGAATCATCACCTTCTTTCTTCACGTTTAAATAATTGGAACCTTCTTCTGTAGATGAAGAAACTACAGCTTGCGGCAGTACAGTTTCATTTTTTGAATCCATCCTCCTAGCAGATATTTTACGTTTATAAGACTTCTACTTTATTTCTATATAAACTTTTATTCTCAATTAGACATTTGAGAAATTATTATAAGTTCTAATATCGTATAAATAATATAATAAAATTAATAAATATAGCTAAAACAAATTTGTCTTTTCAAACTAAATGTGCTTTCTTTTACAATTTCTATTTCACTTCGCTTATAATCCTATCGAATGAATAAAAATTAGCGCTCCATGGAATAATAAGATATTACATATTTAAAATGCCTAGTCACAACAGATCATATACAAATATTTTTATAGTTTAATGTTAAAATTACAAACAATTTAGGAATCGACTCTACAATCTTTATGTATATCTGTCTATCTGCCTATATATCTATATGATAGACGTTTGTGATGCCTGAATGCTGGGCATATTTCTTCTAATTTCCTCATTAAAAGATATTGTAATAGTTACCAATTTAGTTTGGAAAATTACAAAAATGTTATATATCCGTCAATACTTCTTTAAGAAGTTTTTTTATCTCAACATAGGAATAAGGAATCCATATTTTTTCAGCACCCCTAGTATCCTTTGTAATAGTAGCCATTTTATGCTCAATGAACTCAGTTAACATACTTCTTAATGAAACTTCATTATAAGCGATGAATTGATTTGAACATTCGCTTAAGAACGTTCTAAATTCTACCCCAATAGCAGCTAGACCTTGTTTAGCTGATTTACTGAAATTATTAAGTTCCACATTTGTTAGCTGGGTTTCTAATAATAATTTATACATTTTCTTTGAATTCTTGGTTAAAGATTGTAATACATATTTAGCACCTTCTAAAGTGTTCTTGGTATCAGAACTACCTAACTTCATGACATCTTGGAATGATGATTCGATCTGTCTAGGCTCAAAGTTAGTAACATCATGATAAATAAAATTGAAATCTTGTGCTTTCATATTATCCCATAATATTGGGGCATTTATATTATCCGTAGACGCCACAAGTGCTACCTGTCTAATTCTAGCTAAAGTACTTAACATAACTTGAAAAGTATCTTTTCTAGTTGAAGGCCCATCTAGATTGTGAACTAAAATAATCAATTTGATATCTTGAGGTTGAGTCTTGTAATATTCGACCATCTTTTGCAATTTCAACAAGACATGGTTATCCCAATATTTGGATTCGTTACGATTTAATTCATCAGGATATAATGCTTCTGTAATATCTTTTGATACATCTCTATAATTACAGATGGGATTATAACCATTTATAATGATACATGGAATACCAGTTGTTATTTTTTTATGAGGATTGTTAGCTATCGCCGCATATGCTAATTCGGGAGAAAGATAATTAAATACAAAATCTTCCAAATAGGAATGTTTCGATCCAATTCCATAAAAAAGCAATGAGAATCCTTGTGATACTTCAAACCAATATTGAGGATATAGATTCCGTTGTTTCTTAAATAAATAATTCCTAGAAGACTTCAACAAAGAATTATTAAATGCGCTTGTGATTGCTACAAATTCTTCTCTTGTAACAGTTTTTGAATTTGCCATTGTATTTTTTGATTTATCTCTTGATCTGACTGATCTTCTTTGATCAAAATAACCTTCAAAAGTATCAAAAAATGACCCGATAATTTTTTCCATAGGTGGTTTATATTGATTAGAATCAGGCAATGGCGTATTTTTGAAGTTTTTAGTTAATTGTAATGGCTTTAAATCACCTTTCATTTTTTTCTTATCATCGCCTATATTTTTCAATATTTCTTTCTTTAATGAAGAGATATATGAATACTTTTTATTATTCCTTATTTCCTGTTTAAGTTCTGGTTCTTGTTTTAGGTCAACACCTAATGCTTCATTCTCATCCTTAATGTTTATGGTACTACTATCCAGGTCATTTATTTCATCGACATAACTCGATTCCTCCTTTTCATCTTCGACCACTTTTTCACTTTCATTCAATTGAAATGATTCATCATCACCACTGGATTTATCATTATGAATGTTATCATCACCTTCATCATAGTTATACGATAATACTTTCTTTCGCCTCGTTCTTCTGCCTGATGCAGTACTGATGTTATCATCACTTGTATCCTTACTGCCATTTGATTGCAACATTTCATTTATCTTAATCTCGTTTTCAAAAATGGAAGAACTTTTATCATCGTGTGATATTTCATGTTCATTACTCTTCAAATTAACTGGTTCTAAGTCTATTCTAGTTGATTTTTTTTGAGGACTAATGATCTGCTCTATCGACATTCTCTTCCTTGTTGCTTGTCTACGATTATTAGACTTCTTTGTGACTATAAAAGGCCTAGAATTGACATTATAGGTCAGCTTAGAAGGTGATGAAAGTATATCAACATGCTCTACAATATCATTTTTACTGTCTGGACTTGACATTTTATCGCTATATATTTCAAACAGAATAAAATGGTAAACAACTGAGTATTTCCTTTAAATTTAATCAAATTATATGAATTATCTATTCGAAGTGCATAATCTTACTATAATAAAGTATCAAAATGAATTAATCCAATATACATTAAATACGTTGAAACATTCTTATAATTGTTTAACATTTATAGCTTTTTACATTTTTCACTTGTCATGAGCAATGTATTATAGATTAACGCGGTAGTAACATTCAAAATCATTTAAAGTATAATGAAATATATGTGATGAGCTTAATAAAAGACAAACAAAGTTCATATGTGATGTTCGCTTATTATATTATTACGTTATTTTGTACCTATATGTATACTTAAATATCTATGTGAATTTTATTATTATATAGAGCGTGTTAGTTTACCCTTTCTTTTTAATTCTAGAGCTCTTTTATATGGTGGGTTTGTAGGCATTTGAACTGGATTTAGAGATACGTTTAATAAGTCATTAGATAACTCGTCTTTAACATCAATGTGATATGTGGCATCTGAATCATATGCATCTAAGCTGCCACATGTCATGAAATCTACTATATCTCTATCTTCTTCATACCATTTCGTTATGATTGAATTATTATGTATTTCTTTGATGTTGCAACCTTCAAAAAATTCTGTAACCGATTTATTTAAATCTAATTTAGGAACCCAATCTTTAGGTGGACAGTAATCTAAACAAACAATAAAAGCTTCTAATGATGTACCTCTTGAAGATCTTGGTTTAGCACATATGATTTTTTTGAAAAGGAATCCTAATTGTGAATATAACAAATCGATATCTCTACCTCTAAAAATTTTGGCAATGAAAACACCACCTTTCTCCAATATGCATGTTGTCAATTGCAATGCACTCATAATCAATTGTTGTTGAACATATTCATCTAAATCATGTAAACCTGTCACATCTGGTGCACCATCACTGCAAACAAACTGTGCTTTTTCATTACCAAATAATTCTAAAATCTTATTGAATGTTTTTGGATGCGTAATATCAGCTTGCAGGCACGTAACATTATCAATTGGGGACATTGGTTGCAAATCGACTGCAATGATTTTTTTACCACTATCATCTTCTGACTTATTATCAACAAATAATTTTCTAGATAAAACTTGTGACCATGAACCAGGAGCTGCACATAAATCAACAACTCTTTTCAAATTTGGGTCATCCAAAAAATGATACTGCTCATTCAATTGCAGCAACTTGAATGCAGACCTGGCTCTATACCCTTGTTCCTTAGCTTTCCTATAATATAAGTCTCGCTTATCTTTACTTCTTTTACCCATTTTGTTCCCGTTACAGTATCTTATTTGCTGTTTACTATGCCCTATAAGAAACACATTAAATCCAACGTTTGATTATTTAAATTTCGATAGTAAACAAACATAACAATCATAATATACTAACAACTAATGGTTTGAATTACAATATATCAATCAAGAAAGACAGTATTATTCTTGGTCATCTCATCTCATTTTTCATTAAAATTTTAAGAACCGTTTCAATTACCCGCGCTTTAGCTTAATTCCAATAAATTGGAATTTCCAATATCTCAAAAATCTTTATACAATAATTCATATAATTTATATGATTTCAAGAACTGTTTGAACTGGGATGTTAATGTCATTGTAATTGTAATTGTGATTTCAATACTTCGTTATCAGATTGATACAACGATATCATTTTAGTAATTTTAAGGATTTAAGAATTATTAACTATTTGTTATTGATTCATGCTAAGAGGTTAATTATTCAAGACGCTTACATGGAAAACTATATGAAACAAATGTTTTTAAGACGAGCTAATGTTCTTGCATTGCGAAATGTTAGATTTCAATCTAGCATCCCCGAATTAACTGCAAAGGACTTACCTGCTTCTACTGTTATTGATTCAGTGACTAAAAGTTCTTCAATTGCACCAGAGGTTAATAGTGAAAAAACATATACAAAATATTCTAATAGTGTTACCGAAAATGCTAAACAACATATACTGCCAGTAAATGTAGAAGCAGTATATCATTTACCTTTAAGAAACGAAGTTAAATACGGGGATCTAATAGCTGATATTCAATTGAGATCCTACGATAACGAAAATTTGGATTTTTTCTCTGATTTCATATTAAGAGTAGGTTACTATTTAGGAATGCCTATGACTGGCCCAAAGCCTCTGCCAACAAGAAGGGAACGGTGGACAGTTATAAGATCTCCTTTTGCTCAAGCTAAATCCAAGGAAAATTTTGAAAGACATACACATAAAAGGTTAATCAGAGTGTGGGATACAGAGACAGAGGTCTTAAATATATGGTTATCTTATATTAATAAACATGCTATTACCGGTGTAGGTATTAAATGTAATGTATTCAAGAGAGCAGGGCTCGATTTAGAAAAAGATGAGAAGGTTGAAAGTTCAATCTTTTCCAGCTTAGAGAAACAACCTGGAAAAAAATACAAAGTGTGGATGAAGTTGTTGGTAACAAGGTTTTGGAATTATTAGCTTCTGAGCAATTTAAAAAACATTTAAAATAAAGGTTCTATGAAAAAAACTAAAATAGTAAAACAATATCAACAAGAAAACTTTTCATTAAACACATGACAATTTCATAGTCAAATCAATATTCTATCAAATAATCTTGATATATTCAATTACTTGGATAGTCTACTTTAATTTCTTAATCATTTAACATGTAAATAAACATATAATAATAGATAGTTATTTTGAGATCAAATAGTCTATAAAGAATTACAACTTGAAACCATTACTAGGTTCCCTAAGTTTTTGAAAGACAATATTATTTAAAAAATATATAACTCCGATACGGGGAGTCGAACCCCGGTCTCTACGGTGAAAGCGTAATGTGATAGCCGTTACACTATATCGGATAATTAATGAACAAAATATTGCAATATGGTTGCTACAATAAACAGATTTAGGACAGGAATATAATATAATGGATAAACAGATATAAGACAGAGTATTATATTATAGCAGATGGGAAGCGCAGGTTCGGATCTTGTTATTATTTTCAACGTAAAACAAAAGCTTGCTCTTTTCTATATATTCTATATAATATATAATAAATAGTTACATGATTATTCCAAATACCAGATGTATAAATAAGTCTCCCATTTATACTTTTTAGTTCAGCTAACATTTGCGATGTAATGTATTGGACTTGCTTGTCATTGCATTCGTATCGGCGTCTGTTGTTTCAGATTTGCGACCATATTTCCTATATAGGAAATATTACTAATGTTATATCGTCATCTAACTCTTGCTGAGCTTATATTACAACACAAAATATTTTGAGCTGAGATCTGATGAAGTAACGTTATTTCTCTAAGCTAGAGGTATTATAGTGGGGTTACTATAATATGAGGTGGAAGCGCATTGGGCGGATCGTTTTATTCCGTTTTTAAATCCGATTAAGCTTGTTTCTCTCAAACCATATATACTAAATAATATGGATGATGTTTAACCTTTCATTCAGTTTCTGATATTAGATCGCTATTTATTCGTTTTATTTTTAGCTGGAATCCAAGTTTCTATTCATCGTTATTGACACGTTTCACTCGTGGTGTAATATTTTTATTGAACTGGTTTATAGGATATATCGATTAACAAATAATGCGTCTGCGATTTATAACCGACGTTGTAGTATCTACGATTTATTAGATCTAAAGACAAATTGCAAGTAGCAGGAATAAAGGAAAGTTAAAGATTAGTAAACTGTTGGAAATGTCACTGGTCGTATAAGTGAATATACGATACCAGATATTACCTCTTTAGGAGATTATTGTTGCCAACCTGAAACAATAGTGCCTGCAAGAATGTAATGGCAACATTTCTAATGCATAAATAGCACTGTAGAACCATCAGTCTGCCATACGTGTTCAATTCGACGACGACGTCTCGTTGGACAGAACGGTAGATTGAAATATTATGTATATATAAACCCCGGTAATCAATAGTTGACAATTCATTGATCCAGGTCCAAGAGACCAGAGAGATTAATTTAGATATAAAGTATATAATCTAACAACATTTTAATATATTAAAGCAATGAACACAAATATTGAGCATAAACGAGGCGTTACGTTACGTCAGTTAATATATCGTTTAACACCTTTACTTGATATTTCGTTAATTAAATCAAATGAAAAACACTGATATATAAAAGGTACGGAATTCCCACTGTACCTAAATCTTGAAATATATAAAAACCATAATAATATTCACTATTTATAGTTTATGTGATAAAAAACTAATCAGATTAAATATCGCAATCCTCACCTACTAATATGAGCACTAATGAAGAAGCCAACTATGCAGTCCTCGTCAATAACATTTAACCTGTCACTGTTTCCATGCTACTTTTCTACACAACTTGACATTGAGTTTTGTTAAAAATTTGCAAAGAATAGCTAAGAGTTAAGTTGTTATTGATATATGATTAACAAAGACAAGTAATCATTATTCAAAGACATTTTTTCTAACCGACTTGATGGAATATGAATAATTGAATCTTTTTAATTTCCATAATTCTCTGATAACTTTACAAATTAATTTTTTATTACATTGAATTTACTGAGGACGAAAGTCTTCCTGAATATCAATATTTTCAAGATAGTAAGTAGGAGATTTTTTGTTATTCATAAAACGATTTCTTTAAGTATAAATTAACTAAGTAATCGACTGTAAATAGAGACTCGATAACAGTTGGTCTTCAACAAGGCATAAGGAATGAAAAGAGTATAAAATGAATAATCATAATCACAATTTACCGCGTCTCTTTAAAGCTTGATGAACAATGTCATAAACTGAAGCATCGAAACTTTTCCACTCAATGCCTAATAGTTTTTGTGTGACTGCTGAATCATAACGAATATCTAATTGTTTACAATCTTCGACTGCAGGAGGGATAGTACCTTTTATTTGTGGGAACTGTTTGTTGATCGAATTAGCAATAAGTTGATCACTATATGTGCCTGCAGACAGTAACAATCTTTTACCGTCAAATTTGTCCTCTTGTATAGCCTTAACATGTGCTAGAGCCACATCATCAACATGAACGTAACTCATCGCATAGTCTTGAGACAGTTTTTCAGTAGGTGGAAGGCACAAAATTTTATTGACAAATTCACAAGAAACATTTAATGTATCTTTAACATCTTCGTCAAACATTTGTCTTCCAAATACCATGGCTGGATTCACGGCAGTGAATTTAAAATCAACTTCATCTTTGTTTTCTTTTAGGAAATCCCAAGCAGCCTTTTCTGAATATGTCTTTGAACCAAGGTAACACATGAAAGAGCTGGTTTTTGCTTGTTCCCAAGTAATTGGATTCCAATCCTTCTCTGTAGTAACTACAGAGAAATCATTAACATTTATAATTGCAGCAATGGAAGATGTCATCACAACATGTTTGACACTTCTTGGAGCAAATTTTTTAATAGCACTTAATATACTTTTGGTACCATTGACAGCTGGCAACAAGTAATGGTTTTCGAAGTCAGTATTTCCCTCTTCAGGTAGTGGAGAAGCCATATGTATAACGTTATCTATTTCCTTACCATGCTTCTTTAAAGTTTCGTCGAATGCATCCAATTTTGTTATATCAGAAATAATTTCAAATGATAAATTTGGGTTATTAAATTGTCTAATTACCTTATCAGCTTTAGCTTGCGATCTAACTGTCCCAATAACTTTGTAGTTTTGGGATAGTAATAAGTTGATTACATGTAAAGCAATGAATCCTGAAGCACCAGTAACTAAGACAGCCATTTTTGTTATTGTTGTTGTTAGTATATCCTTTATTTTTATTTGTTGTTGAAGTTGTAGTAAGTTACAAGGACATCCAAACTACATACTAGAAAGAAAATTTTAAGCACAATCGACCAAAGTATTCAAAAATTGCTATCATTTTATATAATGGATAGATATATGATTCTAATGTCATTGAACCAAAAAAGTTCCAATCCCTTATCCTAGCGCAATGAGTACTTAGTATTAGGATGATTAGTAATGCAAATGTGTTAATTCATCTCAGCCTCTTTTCCTTTCTCTTATTCGCTCACACCTTAAAAATAAACATGCATTCTAAGCATCGTCCTGATACTAACCAAGTAGTATATTTGGACTCTGCTGTTCTTACTGAGTGTTGGATACAACACTCAACATGTTTTCGATATTTGTTCATTTCATGTTTCGTTTCAGAGGTCTCTCGGTCTGTGTTTACAAAATTTAATTTTCCTCTGTTCTGTAACTGCTGGTGTGTGCGTAAATTTATAGTCAAATAGAGTAACCAAAATTTATTTCGAAACGACAACGTATTCGAACTTTATGTATCAAAGAAGCCCATATAGAAGCCCATCAAAATTGGTTTGTATAGCACGTTGGGAAAGAATCCAACAACGATATACATCAACTTTTCGAAGAAACATTAGTGGCGTTCCTTTTAATTAGTGGATACTTTCCTATTTTAGTATTTGCAAAATTGATTAATTGCCATGGGTTCATGACCTCAATGCGTAGCTGAACTTATTTAGCAAGTGTTCACATTTTAAACATGAATGGATATAGTTAATGTTTAATTGCCAATTTAGAGGCGTTTACCAAATTAATTGATGAGTATATAATCAATGGTAATATTTGTAAAGAATACTAAACTTGTTTGTTTATGTTAATATGTCAGAATTCTTTTTTTTTTTTGATTTATTTACTGTTATAAATTCAATAGTCGAGATTTGGTAGTGATAGTGTTAGTGACGGTGTGCTTTTCGTTATATTACGATTGTAAGGAATATTGGCTACAGAGGTGGGGTATACAGGCTATTAAATGTAAATGCATTTGCATGCTTGTATTAAATATATTTAAGGAATTCCATTCATATCTCTTATAACTGAATATTAGTAATTCTTTTGGATTTTTTATTCTTGTCCTTCTTCTCTATCTTACCTTTGTTTTGAATTCTAGCCTTTCCACTCGAAGTTGTAGATTCGGTTGACAAATCGTTTCTATTGTTTTCTAATCTTATTAATTTATCTAAAATTATGTTTAATTTAATATTCTCTTTTAATGAGTTCCCAAACGAACCATTTGAAAACCCCATGGACCAAGGAATTACAAATACATGGTGCCCATCAATCTTCAGGATGCCTCTAAATAGACCCTCTTTAGTCTTCAATATTAGGTCATCCTTAATTATTGATTTTACAAAGTTGCTTGCCAAGATCGCATTCTTTAATCGAACTCCTCCGCATCTTGATTTATGTTTAATTATAACAGAATTCGAATTCTTCTCTTGCCAATCTGATATTTTCAGTATCTCAGAAATTTTATTTGTTATTTTCCATTCCGGTAGAGATTGATCAATATTATACAAAAAATAAGATCTTTCAGTTTCATTAACATCCTCCTTTAATTGAAATGATGCTTGTAAGGGTAGCTTTTTCAGGACATGTTCTATATTAATATTTTCAAATTCTTTAGCATTACTACGTCCATGATTATCTAGCTTCAAATCTGCATCATCTGCTCTTTGATTTTGTAATGCTTTCTCCTTTCTAATATATTCTCCTAGCTGCGACATAAGTTTCTCTAACTTAACATCATCGTCTGTGATTTTTGCTGCACCTAATTTCACATCTTTCAATGCTAAAAATCGTTTCATCATGTCATTTTTAGCTTCTTCCGTTTGCATACTTTTATCATTATTTATAATGGAGACTATTTTATCTCTAACTTTAATCGGAATATGCCATTTTAGATCAAGCATGCAACACTGACACACATTCCTTTGATTAGAGCACTTAAAACATATAATAGACTTCTTGACATTTGCACTTCTATTTGTTGATTTAAACTGGAAGACATCGAATGGGAAAGTGCAAATTTTACACTCTGCGCCATTTGGTATTTTAGTCATTCTTATATTCGATGACCTCCCAAAACATGAATCACAAATATTAAACTCTCTTTCATCAGAACTCATTATCAAGTTGTTTAATACTGAACTACTTCGATTTTGTTCCCTTGGGTATATGCTGATTCATGAAGTCACTTTCAAGTTAAAAACATCAAACACTTTTATGCAAAAGAGTTTTAGGTCATCGATTTAACCTTCAAATATTTCAAAATTATATCCAAGAATATTGAAATTTACTTCTTTCAATTATGGTTCAGTAAACCAAGGCTTTACAAAAGAATGATTGTTGACAGATGAAGATTTCTAAACAACTGTATATATCTAAGTATATAGATTATAAGTCACTATTTACAATTAATTACTAAGAAATTCATTAACAAATAGATAGATCAGGGTTAAAAAGCTAAGTCAAAGTTAATTTATCCACCTGTTGGTTCGGTTGAAGAAATTCATGTTGTTGTTGTAAGTTTTTATCATCATTAAAATCTATTTGTTAATAAAAATATCTGTTTCAATTACAGATAATTCAATTCGACTGAATTGACGATTAAGAATAACTTGAAAATTGCGCAAAAGACATAGTTATACTACTATCTCTTGTCGATAGCAAAAGTTTATCTTATATGAGTACTCTACTACGATTGTATGTACATGGAAAAAAATTATAAAAAGCTGAATCAAATATTTACTACAAACTGAGAAAGTGGAAGCTTTAACAATATAGTTCTTAATAAATACTATATATTGCTGTTTATATATGTAAATATTTATATGCCAATTTTTTTCGTTTTGAAATGATTCTAGCATATACCTTCAACAAAAAATTTTCACGGGTATAAAAATGGAAAAATAGATACTCGTGTTAAATGATATTATATGTGAGATAAGATATCTTAAATTATAAAGATTTGAAAACTTAAAGTCATTGAAAGGAATTAGGGCATTTAACATAATAAGATAAGAGGAGAGCCAGGAAGGAAGGCAGTTTTGGATTAAGATTCGCTTAGGTAGTCTTCATTTTATAGTTGTGAATATTCTAAAATTATGTATCAACGTTTTATTTACTTGAGTATTATTTAATCTTCTCATTTTTGTTAGAAATGACTTTCTTTGTTGTCTTGGTTGGTTTTCTTTCGGATCTTCTTTTCTTAGTCTTTCTTTTTAAATGAGTCTGATAATGTTGTAAACTGTTATCATTTCTTGAAAACCATAAATTACAACCCCTATGTGGACATTTGTGATTTTTTTCACCTGTATGAATCTTATGATGTCTAGTTAAATGACCTGCTGTAGTGAATTTCTTCATGCAAATTTTACATTGGTGCTTACGTCTCCTTTCGATCGTCAATAATCTTTCTTCTTTTGTCATTTCCTTTATGTTCTTCTTCAAAATCTCTTGAATTTCGACACCATAAAATGATGGTTGATTGTTTGATTCGAATGGAATGCTGCTGTTAGCGGTGCTTGAGAAAATTGCTTGAGTTTGAATATTTGGAACTTGAAGAATTTGTGTGACAGATGTGTTCACAGATGGAGAGGCAGACATGGTCATTGGTGGAGTGATTGGTCTAGCAATCATATTGTTATACGTATATGAGCGGTATGAATTAGTGTTTCTCATCGAATGTAACGGAGGAGTTAATGCTGTATTGGAAGTGTAATCAGTCTTTATGTAAGGGTTTCCAGTAACAAAGCTTTGCTTTGAATACATGATGCTATTGTTGGTGTTGGTAATGTCATTAGTGTATGTGGTGTGAATTGGTTGGTTGGTATACTGTTGTTGTGAAATTGGGATGTAAGGTGGATGAGTTAGATGTGGTATTTGGTTATTGTTATTATTGCTGCTAAGGAGCTGATAATTTTGTGTGGCATTAGGATTTAATTCATTAATTGAAGGCAAACTAGATTGATAAGTAATTGAACCTACATTTGAACGAGGAGAAGATGGAACTGCGTTATCATAACTACCTTTATTCAATTTTAATTTTAAATTATGCTCTATACTTTGTGTGTTGTGAAATTGTGGTAACAACGTATTATATTTTCTAATTTGATCTGACGAATTAAGATTTGAAGAAACAGGTGGACTAAAATATTGCGTTTGTGCGTACATTTTGATGTTCATGTGATTCAAAAATTAGAATATATTTCTATGTGTGAATGGGTTGATTGCAATAATTAAAGGAATGCAAATATAATATATATTTATATAACATATATATATATATATTATATCTCTATTCTTGTAATTGCTTCTATGAGGAGTGAAACTTAAATGAAGTTAGAGAGAGAAACAGCAAGCATGAAAAATCACGATGTATAAATTATTGTAAGAAGAAATAAATAAGCTTCGTAAGCAGAAGGATTGGAAAAAAAAAAGGAATTAAATGCCATTGTAGGAAAATATATGTCTGTTATATATGATTTTGGTAATTACATTTTTTTTCTTTAAAGATAATTAATTTAACTTAAATTCAAATACTAAAAATGATATTTCAAGTAAGTTAGATATAAAAAATAAAAATAAAAAAAAAAGTAGTTAAATCAAGAAGGAACAACAGCCAGAATAATGAAAACAATGAAAACAACATAAGAAAACATACGTATAAGCGATAGAAATAACCTATATTCTCTTATTTGTTTGTTTGTTTGATAGGTTATAGCTGAATGAACTGCTGATGATGTATATTCATTTTACAGAATATATAGAACATAACTCAAAAATGAAGACATAATAATTCGAATGTTGAGCTCACTGTTACTGTTGGTGTTATGTGTGAGTGGTAAAGACTAACGCTTATTCTTTCAATAGTATTTTTTACCTGGTTGAGTGCTGTTTCCATTTTCGTGAGAAAGTCGAGTAGGGAACATTGACGGACAGCAACACTCGACAGAACAGTTCTCTGTTGTTTTTCTGTTTTGTCCCATACTTATTATGTTACCAGATCTCACCAAAAGTCCAAAAAACACTATTATCGACAATCAGCTCCATTTCCTGTTTATGCTACTCTATGTGCTTTACTATTCTTTATCATAATTACGAGATTTAAACTGTTTTGCAATGCAAAACAGTACTGAAACAGTTGTTTTATTTATCATTAAAGCCTAAATTTCTTTTGTTTTGTTTTCTGTTGGTGTTTTATTGAAGAGAAAAGAAAAAGAAACAATGAATTACATACGATACCGCACTATACACTACTCTAATTGCCGCGGAGGGTCGCTTGTACATTGATGCACATGTGCTTCTACCGCGAGGAGGAAAAAGGCAAAGCCAAAAAAACACATTAACTAATAATAAGAAAAGAGGAAAAGAAATATATCAATATTAGCTATGGCGTTTTCTGGTTTGTACACCGTAATTTGTACTCCGTTTTACTGTAATCAGGAAAATATATTATAAGTTCAGGTATTATATTTGCTTTCTGCTGCAATTTAACCTCGGCTTTAATTCATTCGATTCGTATCTCTTTTTTTCCATGGTTTGTCTTTTTTTCAATGAGGACTTTCCTCTTGCTTCCTTCCCATCTCTAACAAATCGGCGTGCAGCTCCAGGTTCGTTTCTTATTGCAATTTTATTTTAAATTTGGTTTATTAGTTCCTTTTTTCTGCATTGCCAGCGCTATTCTTTGACGGATCGTACGTTTTTTTTTACAAATGTTTTCACCATCCTTTTTTTAATTTTTATTTACAGGAAGGACATTCTCCCAACCAATTGACCGGATGCCATTGTCGTGTACTGTTGGAGGCTGTGATATACACACACATACGGACATGGTTCCTCCGTACTTGATCTTCCCTTTTTCTCGCTCTTCCTGAAAAGTAGGGAAAAAGGGTAGAAAAGACTTTCTTCGTTAATGCAACAACTTCTCAGGGTAAATCTCGCATTTCTTTTAAACAACTGTCATAAATAAAATGTTGACAACAAAATTATATTAATAGCTTTCTTACTTTCTCGATTGGGAAATTCTTGTGCTTTTTTCTTTCTTTTCTGAACTCTCATCACGACCCGTATCTGGTTATTCATAACACGATGGAATGTAAAGGGAATATGAAATTCAATGACTTTTGTTTAGTTACTAAGGATTGTTGCAGTAGCTTTCATGCTTTATTTGTACTATTTGGAATTTAAGTGATATGCCCCACCGTATCAATTAACATTCAACATTGCAGATCTTATTGTATATGTCTTGTCTTTTTTTGTTTTTGATGCAACAGGGTTTAATTACGGGTACTAATTAGTCCTGTTCTCGTTACCGGAAAAAAATGAAGAAATGCATTAGACCGTTCAATTGTTTAAGTTGCTTAACAATGCGTGCTCTTTGGCTATAATCTACGTATAATTGCAAGGGATTTTTGAACACGTAATTTGTTGGACATTTTGTACAAAGCAGGATAAATATAGATACAATACAGAGAAAAAGTACCATGCTTTAGGTATTTGGATTAATTCCGTTTTAGGTACCACTCTATCGTCATTCGTAGTACATACTTCATCATGTACATGTCTTTTTTTTACGTTCTCTTTACTTGATTGAGCTCTAATGACGATACCGCATTGAAAAACAAGTAATCGAACTACTCATTATTGTGAGGTTAGGTTTAATTGAAATGTAGGATAGTTATGTTATAAAAAATTCTCGTAGGAAAACTGATTTACGTTATTGAATCATTCGATTAGAGTTAAGTACCCTGTAGTTGAAGAATAAGAGAATGAAGTAGACAAGTGCATTGGCAATGCAACATTTCTGGTTCTAGTTCCATCTTGAATTATTAGTAACGCAGAAATACATGTCCACCATTCCCATTTTCATGTACTTTTCAAATGTACATATTAGAATGGCAAGATGATCTAGATTTCCTATTTTGAAAAAGGAGAAAACAATTTTTGTTAACAAATCGAGAAGTAAAAACTACATTGAACAATGGTCTATTTCTAGGATCAATTCTTTGATAACGACTAGAATTAATGATTGATCAGTAAGTATAACACATTCTAAAACTGGGAAAGAATGAACAGCATGTCTGTGACGATCTGGTTTTCATAGAACTGAAGTAGACAAACGGTACAATCTATATTAGTACACAAAATCACTCGGTATCTTTAACATGTGTTTAGAAGACGATCCCATTTCATGACAGTGGCATAGGTACCATGGGATTTCTAACCATGTAAGATAATTCAAACCGCCTTCATCAACTTGTATCATTAGTATATTTCATATATTATTTATTGTATAGAGAGATTCATACCGACAATTATAACATAACATTGACTTTGAAACAATGGATTCTCAAGTAAAGTTTAATCTTCAACAATATTACTCGCTGTTCACACAAAATAATTAAGCAGCAACAAAAAAAAATGCAGATAAAGCTAGTTCAAGATTTGTACAATTCCAATTGGGAGGACATTTACGTATCGCTTGACTAACAGGACTTTCAAGGTGGATAGTCTAAAATAAAAACGTGCGAGATATTACTATTAAGATTATTAAAAAAAATTAGAATAGAAAAGCATGTTTCGTCTGTATATTTCCTGATTTTAGAAACCTCGATATTACCATCTGCTACTAGGGTTATAACGGACTTCACTTAAACGTCAACTTTATTCAGTTATTGGATTA
Source organism: Tetrapisispora phaffii CBS 4417 (assembly GCF_000236905.1). NCBI lineage: Eukaryota > Fungi > Ascomycota > Saccharomycetes > Saccharomycetales > Saccharomycetaceae > Tetrapisispora > Tetrapisispora phaffii. The sequence goes on from NC_016532.1 coordinate 241,920, forward strand.
CTGTTTCATTCCGATTATTTTTCATACGCAAATGTAAAGAAATGGGTGAATGGGATGTATATAAAATGAGAAGTACAAAAAACAACCCAAATGTCGAGAGGGATTTACATCAATTAAGAATCTATTTGCGCTGCAACAATACTCTTCTGTAAAAAAATATTTCGTGTTCTAAAAATTTTTGTCCAACAAAAGTTATGTCGTATTTTTTTCCGTTTGTTGATAATACGTTGTTGATCTTTTATTACTCATTCTGCATGTATGCCCTGCAGTTTTTCAACTTTCCTCTTCTGTAATACGATCCCCATTGATTAAATAAGGTTTGGGACAGAAAATTTAAGATATCTCCCAAGTGAGGACTTTTTGCAAACAAACCCGCGTATTAAAGCTAGATCTGTATGATGTTACGTATTGATTGATTATTTGTGCATTAGTTATCACGTTCTCTAGGGATCCCTCTCTTGTTGCCCGATTCATTTTCCATACTGTCGGTACATTGTCGCAGAACATAACATATTGACTCTTCTGTTATTGAAAAAAAAATCCCATAAAACATTTTTTACGTTCTCCGTAACTATTTCTTTCGTGTCTTCTCAGCTACTTTTACTGAAATGTCCTTCATAGAACATGCTGTTAACAGAAAAAGGACCGTCTTTTGCGTACATTTCTCAGGACGATTTTAGGTTGCGTTGGATGATGGTATGATGATGATACCAAGTTCAGCAGCTGAGTTAAGATCCAACATAATTTTTTTGAATGTTTCATTGTTCAGTATTTGACAAGTATGTAGAATTTCTTTTTTCCGTCTTTGTAGAGTTCCTTTACTTGCAAGTATGTTAGAAATAGGTAAATGACATCATTGTGTAATTCTCTAAAATTGAATAAAAAAGGATGATAATTTATTATCCTCCTCTAAGTTGTCCATACCTTAATTTATTACTACACTTTTTAAATTTTCAAGATATTCTTAATGACGTAACTAATGTCTTTCTGCTCATTTTATGTGAAAACGTCATTTTGTACCGTAATGTACTAATTTTAAATATTGACTCGGTTGTATGCAAGAAATATTGCGTGGTATGACATAGTAAGGTGATCTAGATCGTCAGCAAACATCGATTGACATCGTTAAAAATTATACTATCGTAACATTGAGCATGAGCTTGAATGGATAAAGAAAGTTTGAAAATGAAAAAGAGGTTATGTCAGATATAGTAAACTATATTTTAAATAACTCAGGCCGGAGGGAAATGGGTCCGAAACTCTAACGGATCTTAATTTGTACTATAATAATGGTATTTAATGTCTGAATGTCAACATCGTCGTTATCGCTCGTATAATCAAAAAAAACAGTTATGAGTGTAAATTATACTCAAACTTTATGTCTTTATTTTTCTATTATAAATTATAAAAATGGAAACGTTACTAACTACAGTATGTTATGTGATGTCTCTCGCACTTCTCCCTTATCTGTCACCATACTAAAGTATTATGAATCTTTTATGTTTAATATAACGTCCGCAAAAAAATGGATCCATCCAACTATGATGGTTGTTGTCTACAATGGTACAAAAAAAATATGCAAGCTGTATATACTGATTTTTATTTTAAAAATCAAATAGTAATGAATTGAAACTAGTCCAATGAATGATTTCTTGAAGTCGGCAGTTCAATTCTCCTTCCATCTTTTACCACAATTAACGCATTTATAAAAAGTGGTCATAGGTTCATCCGCTGATCTGATTTGCAATTGGAAGAAATACGCGCTTTCACCACCACATTTATCATAGTTTGGACATTGAACTTTGGTTTGGTCAACGTTATCCCAACCACCACCTAATACATCATCAATCTCTTTTCTTTCTAACTTCTTCCTATCGTAAACCTCAATATTTTCGATTGGAAACTCATATGGGCATGAATGGCATGTTAATTTATGGACACTACTATCAGCGTTAGAAATAAGTAACATGTTGTTACATAGCGGACAAAAAGACAGCATTCTAAGAAAAATCTGATTATGTCGTCAGTAAACGCTTCAATATGTCTAGCTATTTGGTTCAAAATAAAGCAAACTAATGTTATTCCTTCTTGGCAAATAGTTCCTTATACTATCAGGAATATTTCTATTCCTGCATCCTGTATTATCTCTTTCATCTTAAATTAATCTTATTAATATACATATAACTTTGATATTGATGCACTAAATTTTTCATTTTTTCAAAATGTGATGAGAAAAACATATTTTTTTAACATCGTGCGAATATCGCTTCGCGCTGAATCCCTTCTAAAAATTATTTTTCACATATAAATAATGCTAATATCGAATATAGAATTGTTTTAAATGCTCTCCTGATCAGACAATATCAAAGAACATCGCCCATCACAAATTTAAATAATAAGTATTACTATTTTAAACAAAAAAATTGATTAGTTGAACAATTAAATTATTTATTATTTTTAGCAAATTCAGTTTTTGCATGCGGAATATAAATATGGTTACAGTATATATAAATGATTATTAATGTTATTATATGCGATGGTTTTATCTTCTAAAATGATTTATAAGTGACTTCTATGAAAAAATAATCAATTTTCAAATTCACATGTGTTTGTATATATGCATTTTTTTTAGAAGATTAACACCAGAAGTTGTACACTCTCACCCAAAATGGTGAATTTTTTAACTTTTCTTTATTTTCAGCATCCTCTTGTCTAATTAAATCTGGATCATAAATTCTTCTGTGAGCATCTAGATCAATTTTGGATAAGTCAGTTAGAATTGTCCATTCTTTATTGTAGACCGAGTAAACAATGTAGAAGAAAACCCAAATTGGCATGGCTAAGTAATTTTCAAAGAATGATTCAGCGCTAACTGCACCTCCACTACCTGGGGGAGATAATGCAACCCAGAATTGAGCAATTAAAACTAAAACACCGAAAATAGAACCAAACCATGAACCATAGATACCAGCAGTGGCTTTGTAACCTACTTCATCGATATCCTTATTTTGAACCTTCATAGCTAGTCTGAAACGAACGTGTGAAAACATAATGCCCGTCCATGTGAAAACTTCACTTAAACCAGCAATGGCTGCTAACCAAGTGAATACTTGTTCCTCTTTATCAGAACTTGCAACAAAAGCAATGCAACCAAAAACAGCACAGAGAAGTAGCGCAACTAAAGGCCTACCTTCTCTGTCAATATAAGTTAGAGCCTTTGGAGCATAACCTTGTTCAGCTAATGATGCTAATAATCTTGGACTGGCATATAGGGAAGAGTTTGCGACCGAAACAACGGAAATTAGAATGACGGCATTGATGATATGTGGAACAACCTTCACACCATGAATAGATGCCGCTAAAACATAAGGGGAAGCATGAGTTGAAGAGCCACCTGCACCCATCAATTGATCGCTGTTGTGAGGAACATTGAAACCAATTAAAATCATTGTTAGTAAATAAATGACTAGAATACGGTAGATCGATTTCTTTGCAGCTGCTGGAGTAGCTTTTCTTGGTTCGGCTTGCTCGTTGACGGATAATACGTACAATTCAGTACCACCGTAAGAGAAATAACCAGCAACTAAGACGTAACAAATACCTTTGAATCTTGAGGTTGGGCCACCTTCAGCGAAAGAACCTGGCGTATGCCAGTATTTGCCGCCGATATATCCATCATTGCCAGCACCACCACAATTTACGACAATAGAGAAAATGATAAACCCACTGATCATTAAGATCTTACATAGATTGAAAATGAATTCAGTTTCACCATAAGCTTTAACACCGATGAAATGGATAAGTAATAAGAAAACGTAAAATATGACGACAAAAATATCACCATTTAAATCAGTCCAATATTGAATGGTCAGTGACGAGGTGATTAATTCTAAAGGTAATACTGTAATCCATTGGATACAGAATAACCAAACTGTAGCAAAACCCCATGATTTCGAAATGAAAATAGATTGATAAGTATTGAAATTACCAGGTAGAGTTGGATAAGTAACAGCCATTTCACCGGCTGCTTGGATCATAAAATAGACAATAAAAGAAACAATGACATAACCAATAATTAATGAGGCGGGACCACCGTAAGCTAAACTTTTAGCATTAGCAACTAATAAACCGGTACCAATACCTGTGCCTAAGGACATCATGATGACATGTCTTGCTTTTAAAGATTTTTTCATGTACGATTTGGACTGAATTGACGCGGTACCATCTTCCAAATCAGCAGATTTTTCATTTAAATTACCATGCTCAGCCCTCTTAAAAGAATCTATGAAATTTCTATAATAACTTGTGTTTTTTCTATGTGATAGGCTTCGGTTCTGCGAGCTTGCTATACTTATGTCATCGTCATTAGTAGAAGCTAAATTATTTGCATAATCTAGTGACGAATTATTTATCACTGAAAAATCAGGACTTTTTTCATGTTTACCAACGAAATCAGACATTATTAAACTAATAACGATATATAATATCTGTTTTGCGTGTTATCTATATATGGTATATCTAATTTACCAAGTAATCTCAGGATAAGAATGCATTGCCAACCGTTTTTTTCTCCAAAATAGAATGTGATTTTAAGGAATATTAAATTAATCAAAAAGAATTACCTTATATATGGAAATGTTTTTCATTTAATTAACATACTGGCATTTGATGATTGACGAATTCTCATTGTAATATATCAGTAGACTTTCAATATAATTTCCTAAAATGAGTTATAAATGCTTAATTTAATGACATGGTTGGACCACTATAGTTTTTTTCTCTTACTCATTATGATGGAAAGTAGTCGAGCTAGTGAGTTGATTTGAATTCAAATGTTAAGAACCCTGGGCACTATTAATTCTAATCCCTGAAAAAAGAAATGCTTAGTAGCGTTGAGATCAGAAAGAGAAAAGAGTGAGCGGATGAAGTTGAGTCGACATCGAGGAAAAACAATAAGCGCCTTTAAATTGTCTGTTTTGGATTGAATCCATTTTGAAATTTTGTACTACACTACCGTAATAGCACAAGCGTAGAATCAGTGCTGACTAACGAACTAATATTGGAAAAAATGAAAAAAAATAAATCGATCTCGAAATTGTGGGAACTACAAGATCAGTCCCACTAGTAAAAAGGGTGCAGAAACCAAACAGTGGTCGAGTGTTGCCTCTCCTGTACCGCTGTCATTTCTTGTTTGTCTTTCCGATACCGGCGCCGTTTTCTTCTTACACCGCCTTTTTTTAGAACCAAAACAACAATACGGAGCTGCACAGTACACATCAGTACATAGGTGCCGCAAAGAATGAAGAGATGGTAAAACTTTTTGACTCATAGAAAAATACTGGTGAGATACTCCGTTAAGGGGCAAAAGCTCGTAACAAGAAACGTGTAAGAAAAGACTTTTTTTGACTGGGTGACCAACAGAAGCAATTACCAATCTCAAGGCTTCGTGTGCCGGTATTTAGTTGAATGTTTCACAAACAAACCGTAACCCGCCTGGAACGGCATTCCTGAACATACGGTATTTTGTTAGCAAGATAGAGAATAACCCAGTAGCTTACGATATAGGCGTAGCACAATTTTACATTACCAGTCCTACACCATTTTGTAACAGTACAATAGAAACACACTAAATGTGTTGCAGGACAAACGGCTTTTTGCTACACTAGAACATGGACCTCTAGCAATTTATGATAAAATAGTGTATCTACTTGCAGAGACGTTGTTGGGGAGCATGTTGTATGGTTTCGCTTGCAAGGGTAATCGGTACTGGGTTTTAGGCACGATAATAGCACAGAGTGAGAGAAAGGGATTTTTATGTATCGCTTCTCGTTCTTTTTCTGTCGCTCGTTCTGATTGTAGCTACTGTGGCGTGGTAAAGAGGCGCGATCTACCACCCTTCGTTACAAACCCGGAAAGTACCAAAAAGCGGCAAGAACTACATACATGCCTCAAATAATAATAGTTCGGTCCTCCATCTCAATATACCCTGACCATTAAGTTATTCTTTCTTGGTCAGGTGCTCTGTTTTTTTCTTTGCTAAATAAAAATACGGGTAACGATTTATTTCTTAGGCACGTGATGGAAATATAAACTGTATATAAATGTTACCCCATTATTACCCAACTACATTTGATTTTATCCATTAAGATATCAATTTATCACGTGATCTAGATTCCACTAAAACATGCAGTGCCAATGTATGTTTTTCTAAAGTTCTCGTCGGAACTAGAAAGAGTGGTCTTCTACACATAGTTAAATAATCCTCTATTCATAAAGCACCCACCCTCCCTCCAGCTAAGAAAAGCGTGTACTTTTTCTCACTTGCGGCTTTTTCCCTAACACAAGTTGTATGCGTATGTTAGTTCACACTTCAAACCCATTATTCTTTTACTCGCAGTCACGTTTTGGTTCCCAGTTCAGCTTCCAGTAATTGATCTTTACCCTCTAAACAATACAAGATAGTACATTAATAGTAATTATGATATTATTATGGCTGCAAGTATAACCCTTTCATACTTCTTTAAAGAAACTTGTAAATGAATAATTTAATGCTTTATATCACAAGTTTAATATGTTAGCATCTGCAGGCCTGCAGGTTAAATGTTACTAGGATTAATCAAAGTCGAAGAAACATCTTCTCTAACTACCTGAGCAGTTTTTTTAAGAAGAAGAACTATTTTAATCTAACAGCTCATTGTACTTAGTAATCTTTTGTTAACCTCTAATTGAACTTATTGTTATACAATAAAATACTTCACAATTTACTACTGATGTAAAGTTTTTTCTTTGACATTCATATATATATAAACATTGTTGATATTTTATTTTCTAATTAAAAAGTTACAATTACCTCTTGACTTATTGTTGTGGTGTTAAAAATCTTACTTCGTTACATTACATATTCTTTCTTATTTATAGTTATTGTTACTCTTGAAAAACTGAAAACTACATATATCATTATCAAATATAAATATAAACATAAACATACATAAAAATGGCTAGAAACTTTTTCGTCGGTGGTAACTTCAAGTTAAACGGTTCCAAGCAATCTATTAAGGAAATTGTTGAAAGATTAAACAATGCTTCCATGCCAGAAAACGTTGAAGTCGTTATCTGTCCACCAGCTGCTTACTTAGACTACACTTCTTCTTTAGTCACCAAGAAGCAAGTTTCCGTCGGTGGTCAAAACACCTACTTCAAGGCTGCCGGTGCTTTCACTGGTGAAAACTCCGTTGAACAATTAAAGGACTTAAACGTCAAATGGGTTATCTTAGGTCACTCTGAAAGAAGAAGTTACTTCCATGAAGATGACAAGATCGTCGCTGAAAAGACCAAGTTCGCTTTGGACAATGGTGTCAGCGTCATCTTATGTATTGGTGAAACCTTAGAAGAAAAGAAGGCCGGTATCACTTTAAAGGTCGTTGAAAGACAATTAGACGCTGTCATTGCTGAAGTCAAGGACTGGACTAACGTTGTTATTGCTTACGAACCAGTCTGGGCCATCGGTTCCGGTTTAGCTGCTACTCCAGAAGATGCTCAAGATATCCACCACTCCATCAGAAAATACTTAGCTTCTAAGTTAGGTGACAAGGTTGCTGATGAAACTAGAATCTTATACGGTGGTTCCGCTAACGGTTCTAACGCTGTCACTTTCAAGGACAAGGCTGATGTCGACGGTTTCTTAGTTGGTGGTGCTTCTCTAAAGCCAGAATTTGTTGATATCATCAACTCCAGAAACTAAGTTAATTTTGTTTAAATGCTTATTTTTTTAAACTGTAAAAATTTTAACTCTTTTCTCTCACATAGCTAATGTTCACAAAAATCAATAATTTATATATTTATATATGTATATATAGATTAACAAATCACATATATTTATGATTATATGAAATTAATAGAAAGTATCAAAAACAAAACTATTTCTATATATAAGAAAGAGATGCAAGTTGATTATAAGTATAAACATTAAGATCCTTCATCATCGTTATCGTCATCCATCCATTATTCCATTAATACCAACAACGTCAATTGAAACACTTTAGCTTAAATGAAGTTTACTATTATAGGTATTCATATAAGTTACGAAATTAAGTAAAAAATGATTACTAGAATGTCTTTCAACTTATAAACTGCCTATTAAGGCAACGTATTTTTTCAAACAAAAATTTCGTAATGTGCAACCAACAAATATTCCACTACAAATTACCGTAATAACGAAAAAATAACCTGCAATTTCAGAAATTTCATTTAACGTGTTCGTTTTACCACACACACTCTCTCTCTATTATTGTTCGATAACCCACTCAGCAATTGCTTATTATGTAAGATATATAACAAACTGTCTTAATGGAAAATTCATTTATTGATGGCTACTATTAGCTGCAGAATTTAGTAAATGGTATATGCTCTCTATGTACTGAAAAAAATCAGTAATTGCAAAAAATTATTTCGTTCTATTACTTGCTGTTTTTTTTACAATTTAGAGCGTTCTTTCTCTCCCTTACTATAGTTTCTTGTCAAGCTCTTAATTATATAGTACTAATAGCATTTCTTACTTGCCTGGCAAATTTATTGTGTTTAAACCAGTGAATTTCTTGGATTTGGCGTTCATGCACTAGTATTATATTTTGCATACGGATTTATCTTACCTTATTTGTAATTACGCATAGTACCATATATGTCTCGATCTAATGTTATATTCAGTAAGCTAATATATATATATATCTATGTATATCTATGAATGTATGCATTTATGTATGGGTTAGTTATTATAGGTTTGGACCGTGGTAGTATTTCATTGAGCATAATTAGCACTGATAAGACTGATACTACTAGTGGATCTATTGCACATAAATATTCTAGAATCGTTCAATTGAGATGCTACGGTTTTCGAAAAAGTCCCATTCAAATTTAAAGGATAATAAGAAAAGACATTCTTCTTTTTTTGATTTAAATTCATTTGATACAAATAACGTTGAGAACGGGAATAAAAATTCGAAAAATGAGAGTAAAAAAGGGTCTAAAAATGAGAAAGCTGTTTTTGTAAACAACCTACAACAATATAGTAAACAAGATAGTTCTGTCCAGCAAAAAAATATGCAACATGAACGTGAGACTGCAAATTCCATATTAAGGGAGCCTAAAGAAAAATCGAATTCAAAAACAAAAAGACAAAGTACAATTTTAGATGAGAATATTGTCAAAGATTACCATTTAGCCATCAAACATTTCAATATGGAAGATGAAAAGAGAACTTCTCTCGAATATAAAATTTCAAATGAGAAACATTCAAAATCTGGATCGGTAGATTCTAATTTCAGTAGCGCTACTATGGATTCTAACATGTCTTCTTTATTCTCTTCTTCTGCAACAGTATCGCTTAGGGATTTCCTATATGAAGAATTTGAAACTAATAAATTTCTAAGTAAAACTCACCAAACATATAATAATGATAACTGTAACAGTGTTACTGGAAAAAAAGCATTCTTGGAAATTCCAGATGATAGACATAAGAGTGCAAAATGGCGTAAAATAACAGATAAAGAGAAAAATAAAATTCATAGTGAAAGCAATATAGATCATTTTGATTACCATAGAAGGACGGAATTGGAATTCTAGAGCTCTAGCCATAAGCCAAATCGCACTTATAAATTTCTATTATTTAGCGGTTTGCCATACATTAATATTCATGCATTTATTCATTCATTCATTCATTCCTTATTAATTCATTGATAGATTTAGTCAATCATTTGACTTCAATCCAAAATAAAACCTTTAATTGGACTCTAATTTTGGTATTTGAGATTTTAATTCATTAAGGGACCCTTAAATATCTATATAATAATTATAGTTTTCTATATTTTTATCATTAAGTTATATCATTAGGTTTTTTACCTTCATCACATTATATAGTTGTATCTTGAAACTTTTCTGTTAATTCCACGTTGGGAGTCACTAAATAAAATGTAAACAAAATCATACGCGGTTAAATTTCAAATAACAAATATATAACGATCACTATAAGATAAAATCAACAATTTTGTAATTATTCACAATAAGATTAATGAGATATTTTTCATAGAGATTGTTTACAGTTACTGCGTCTTTGATAATAAGATAAGGTATGCTATTATAAATTGTTCTTTTTTCATTATGAATAATCCTAAATTCCAAAATAAACCTTTCAAACCACCTAGAAGGATAAATACTTTGAATCACGATACAACCAAAATAAATGTCACCAGCGATTCTGAAATAAATAAAAACGGCATATTCAAAAGGAAATCAGCTAATGATACCATTGATACTACTTTTCAAGAAAAAAAGATAAAAGTACATAAAATTGACGATCGTTTTCCATTGTCAAGAGACATCTCATCGATATTTGCCACAGTGTATAGGAAAAAAACACTTAAGAAAAACAAAGTTTGGACAAATGACGGTTTCTGTATTCTAAAAAATGACAACAGACTAAACTTTTACGATGATGCTGGGAACTTTATATCAGGTCTGGATCTCAAATTAACTACTGATTCTCTTTTTGATGAATTATTCAAGATTGGGTCCTTGGAATTACAAATTGATTATAAAATTGAGGATCCTGAAGAAACCAAAAAAACTGTTAGTATTATTTTTGGAAGGAAAGCTGATAATACTATAAATAGTAGTAGTCTAATTAAAAATAACAGCACTGTTGAAAGCCACAATGATGGAAATAGTAACTATGTTAATACAAATCAATCAAAGAATCTTCTAAATGCAACAACCTCCACTACGACATCTGATATAAATAGAAAATTAATTGCTTCAAAAGAAATTATTAAATCATTTCAAACTAAAATCAATAACACTTCTAAATCACATCTTGTCCCTCTATCGCAACTCTTTGCTAAAAAGACCACAGCTTCATTTCGCCAAATATTAATAAGGTCAGAATCGCATACTCCTTTGACAACACCTAGCTCAAATATTTCGTCTGATAATCAGAAAATATTTCTTCCTGTATTTGATTTGAATAAAATTTCTGATCCCATCGTAATGAATAGATCGAAAGATGCACTAGTTGATGTTATAGTAGATCCCATTTTAGGAAAATTATTAAGGCCGCACCAGAGAGAGGGTGTGAAATTCATGTACGATTGTATGATGGGGTTACAAAGGCCTTCAACAACTATTGTCAAAAATACTGATGATGATGGTGATTCTACTTCAAAATCATTGACCTTAGAATATGATTCTGATATTAAAGGTTGCTTACTAGCTGATGAGATGGGTTTAGGGAAAACTTTGATGACAATTACATTGATCTGGACTTTACTAAAACAAACTGCATTTCCAACAAACGTTGCCGTTTCTCAATCAGGAGTTCCCTTACATGGTGCATACAAAAAGTTCATTATTGTTTGTCCCGTCACATTAATTGGTAATTGGAAAAGAGAATTTGGTAAATGGTTGGGGTTGTCAGCAATTGGAATTTTAACCTTATCGCCAAAAAATAACTCTGAAAAAGATAAGATGGATGTCAGAAACTTTTTAAAGGTCCAAAGAATTTACCAAGTCTTAATAATTGGTTACGAAAAAATATTAAGTGTGTCAGATGATCTTTTTGAAAATAAAGATAAAATAGATATGATTATTTGTGATGAAGGTCATAGACTAAAAAATGGTTCTTCAAAAATTCTTAATGCTTTAAAAAGATTAGATGTCGAAAACAAAGTACTGTTATCAGGAACACCAATTCAAAATGATCTAAATGAATTTTTTACGATTATAGATTTCATTAATCCTGGTATTTTAGGTTCATTTAATCACTTTAAAAAGAAATTTATAACTCCAATAACTAGAGCTAGAGATGTGAACAATCGTTACAATGAGGATATTCTATCAATAGGATCGGAGAAATCTAAAGAAATGATACAGATCACCAAGAGATTTGTATTACGAAGGACAAATTCACTATTGACTAAATACTTACCTCCAAAGAATGATGTGATTCTGTTCTGTAAACCTACAGATGCTCAGCTAAATGCTTTTTCCGATATATTTTCGGTTTCCCATTTCGATATCAATAATCTGAGTTTTACATCATCATTGGGTTTGATAACTTTGTTTAAGAAAATCTGTAACACACCAATGTTAATAAAGTCAGATTCATATTATCAATCTAACTTGAGAAATTCATCGACAACATTGGTGTATGAAAATAAACTAGATTCGGGAAAATTAAAAGTTTTTATGAGTTTATTGGATCATATTAGAAATGCTACTGATGAAAAGGTCGTAATTGTATCTAATTATACCCAGACATTGGATATTCTTGAAAACTTAATGCGATCCCAAAATATTACAACCTGTCGTTTAGATGGTTCAACTCCAAATAAGCAAAGAGATTCTATTGTAACAAACTTTAATCGAAACGCTAATATTTTTGGGTTTCTTCTTAGTTCGAAATCTGGTGGTGCCGGTTTAAACTTAATTGGTGCATCGCGACTGATTTTATTTGATAATGATTGGAATCCTTCGATTGATTTACAAGCTATGTCAAGAATTCATAGAGATGGTCAAAAAAAAACATGCCATATATATAGATTGATTACAACTGGTTGCATCGATGAAAAGATTTTCCAGAGACAACTAATGAAACATAGTTTAAGCCAACAATTTTTAAATGATCAAGATGACAATTCGGGCAGTCATAAAAATGATGATTTATTTAACAAAGAAGATTTAAAGGATTTATTTACAATTGTATCAGACTCAAAATGTAACACCCATGACCTAATATGTGATTGCGATGGATCAACTAATGAAGATTACAGTATTTCGACCGATGATGAGTTCGAAGATAGCAAAGAAACTTCTATATCATCACTCACTTCTAATGGATGGACTAGTGCTCTAAATGCTCAAAAATTGTTAGAGGAGAGAGAAAAATCTGAGAAACTAGAAAAAACAAAGATTATCAAAAAATGTCTTGCAGGCTACAGACATATTGATTTAACTATTCAAAATAGCATTGAAGATAGCATATTAGAAGAATCGTTACCGAAAAATCTTGATTGTGTAACTTTTGCATTCTTTAAACCAGGAAAAGCAAAAAGCTTATAGAGCTTTGCATATATATCTAGCATTGACTTTATAATTATGATTGGAATTATATTATATTATATTATATTAGTTACTAATTAATAAATTACGTGCATATTAGCTACAAGTAACTGTAAAAATGATTGATTTTCGATAGGTTCTTGATTTGTGCTGATCTATTTTTCAAAATATTATATTAGTTTGAACCAAGTCTATGACATTCTTTTAAAAAAAATCTGATCTTTTCAGTATCCATAAATGGGTGCGTACCATGTCCAAAATTAATAATATAATTTTTCTTAGATCCATTGAAATTTTCTATCATATATTGAACTTTCTTAGTTATAATTTCATCAGAACCATAAATCACACCTGGATCCAAGTTACCTTGTAAAACAACTCTTCCGTTATTGATTTTGACAGCTTCTTTTGGATCCCATGACCAATCTAGGGAAACAGTATCGAAACCAGAATTACACAATTTGTCTAATGCATACCATGAACCCTTAGAGAAAACGGTCATTGGAACATGTTCGGTGATACCTAACTCAATTAATCTTTTTGGAACTCGTTCAACAATATTTTTTAAGTATGGTAAGGAAAATTCATCAAAATCAACAGATGATAACTCACCACCCCAACTTTCAAAGACTTGTAAGATCTGTGCACCTGCTACAACTTGTTGAGCTAAAAATTCTACAGCAACATCTGTAATTTTTTGTAATAGCTTGTGAGATAGTTCAGGGTATAAATTAATCCATTCTTTTGCATATCTAAATAAACGAGAACCTCCACCTTCTGACATGTACACAAGTAGAGTCCATGGACCACCGCAAAACCCGAATAATGGTACTTCACCATTTAGGTTTTTTCTTGTCAACGTAATTGCTTTGAAAGCCCAATCTAATTCTTTTAGGACATCCACTTCATAATCCAAAACTTTTTGAAGGTCACTTGGAGTTCTTAATGGTTCAGGAAAATGAGGGCCCTTACCATCAATTAATTCAACTTTCATACCCATTGCTTGTGGAATGACTAAAATATCACTAAATATAATGGCAGCATCAATCAAACCCTTGTAACGTCTAACTGGTTGGATTGTAATTTCAGCAGCAACTTCAGCATCACGACAAGTCTCAAAGAAATCACGCTTACCCTTGACATCATGATATTCTGGCAAGTAACGACCTGCTTGACGCATAATCCAACATGGTGGACGCTCTACCACTTCACCTCTAGCAGCTCTTAGAATCAAATCATTCTTTAAAGGTGCAAATTGGGAACGGTCAATTGATTGTGCAGCCGACATACTTATTTGTCAATTTCCAATACTATCAAGCTTTACTTGAATGTTCTAAAATAGAAAATATATATTATAAAGTTATATATAATAGCAAAAAAACTAGACAGTTGTTAGGTTTACAACTTTGATTGAATTAACTAATTCAATTGTAATATTAATATTCATAAGATTCATTGAAAGTATTTAAATACAGATTAATTGTATTTCATGTTTCCGATCTTGCTGTTTTTGTTTTTTTTCAATGGACCTTTGTTAGTATCAATTTATGAAACCTTCATCGGGCTCGGCTCGCTAAACGAATAGCAACGCAAGGCTTGAAGTAAGGATAATATAACCGAAAAACAACTATAGCAACAATAGCTAGTTTGTAACTAACTAATATTGACACAATTAGAAATAATATTTAGTCAATGCAGATGTCAATTTTAAATACAATAGAATTTACTATTAACGGTATTTGAAAGTTGAGTTCCCATAACCTGTTTATTTCGACTAAAATAGTACCATGACGTTTTAAAATAGAATTAGTAATACTATATATATTTCTTACTGAAGAAGCACTGAGGGTATATAACATTTGCGGAAATTCAACTTGAAATTGAAGCTTTTTTATTTAATGGTCTTTAAATGTAAAAGAGTAATATTAATTGACTAATATAAACTATTTTAGTGTCTAGTATGCCACAGAATTGCTGTCTCTCAATAAAGGATATGTTTATGTGTTTGAATGTTTGTTATTGTTTTTTTCCTCAAAGCGAGTTTTTGGTCACAAAACACTAAACTGACAGTTTTACATTGAAGTGTCACGAAATAAAATCAATAGATTGGATGTCATAAAAACTTGATCAATATATAACAATATACACTTTATTGTATTTTATATGAAAATTAAAGTTATTTGTTTTACTTATTAGAGATCAGTATAAAAAATAACATTAATATATTCTATCAAAAATCATAAAGTAGTAGTTCACGACTTATTTATATTGCTCTCAAAGAACCTAATATAATGCAAGCTGGCTCATTATCATTTGCTAATAATAATAATAATTATGTTGACCGTTGGATTGATTTGAGTTCCAGTTTTTTCGATGAAACTCATTATAATAATAATAATAATAGGCAAAACACTTCCTCTATTTTTTCCTTAACGAATGACATCGGTAGTAGACCAAATACTTCGAAATCTTCATTTTCAACCAACCTATTTATTCTAAAAGACAAGACTAACATATCGATCAATAGCTCTGACTACAGTTCTGTTAGAAGAAAACCAAGACGTCCAGATACTATTGAAAAGATATCAAAACATCCCTTGGTTAATAGTTTTCCAGTTTTAGAACAAGAACAAAATGCTGTAACTAACCAAATTAATGAAAAAAAACAAGTATTTTATGACATCTCGAAATTATTTTTAATTTGTAAGCATAGTATTTTACGATTGAACTCAAATTCTAGCTCAAATGAAGAAGAAAGTTTAAATCCAAACTCTAATTCAACTTTTAATTCTACTTCAAGAACAAATTCAACAAACTTTAAAAGCTTGATTTTTCTACCAAGGTGCTTTCAACACCATCAAATGAAGAAATGGATGAAGGAGAGATATAAAGATCAAGGTTATAGTATTAAAAAAAATTATAAGTGCCCTCCATCTGCCTGCGAACGCTCTACTCAACCTAATGCCATCAATAATTTTAATAATAACAGTTATAACATGTTGTCCTATAGATATTTAAGGTACCAAAGTGATAACTATCAAAATAATAAAAGAGTAAAAGAATTGCTATGCAGATATTGTCATGGAGTTAATTGGTTACCTTGTGAATCATATTTTAAACATTTGTTTTATGCTCATGGGATTATGTCAGAAATAAACAGATATACTTATTCAGATGATTGTTGTAACATTTTATCTATTGAAAAAATCAGAACCAGTGAATTTTTAACATGCTTTAAACAGAATCTAAAAATAAAAGAATTTTCACGAAATATTTTTGCAATTGTTGAGACTAAATTAATCCCTGAACCTTTGAAGTTTTATTCAAGCACTATTAATGGTGGATTTAAAAGAATGCACGCACTGTGTCCTCATTGTTCGACTTGGATTCGTTTAGGTTGGTGTGAACATGACAAGATAATGAATGAAGAGGAAGTGTACTTGAAAAATGTTAATACTATCAGAAATTTAAATAATGCTTATTATGATATTTTTAATGATAATTCAAGTTTAAGTTTTATTCAGAGAAGAGAAAGAAACAAGATCGAAGGCTTATATGAAAATTATTTTAGACATTACATTGAATGTAATTATGGAAGATTCCAAAATAGATGCTTATATATAGATATAAAAATATCTCCTTCTGTATAATATAATTTTACGAACTTCAATCTTTCAAATATTTACCTTTTTTAATTTCATAATTTAAGTAACTTGGTAATATAATTATAAATGGAAAATACAAGCATGCATGCTATATTACTCTAACGACTGATTGTCATATATATGTATATTCATTTAATTTCGTCTGTTAATAATACGAAAGAAATATTTATAACTAGATGTCTAATTAATGCTATTCACTATGGAGGATCGGATATTTTAGATAAATAATTCTTTAGCTATTTAGAATTGAAAATGTAATTTGGAGATCAAGCTATCAATGGATTCAAAATTCATTTCATTTTGAGCAAATGATTGATGTCTTTCTGAATTAATATGCATATCTAATCTTTCGTATTTAACACGACAGTTTTCACAATATCCAGAATTTTTCATAATTGCAGGTTCTTTAGTTTGTTGTTGTTGATGCTGTTGTTGTATTTTTGTTGTTGCAGTTTTTTTGGTTAACGCTTTACTTGCTGTGGATGCTTCGTCATTATCATTCTGATTATTTTGTGACTTTTGATTATTTTGTAACTTTTGATTATTCTTTTCTTCATCTAAATTTGGATTTGTATTGGAAGCTCCTGTATTCTCATGTACCTTGTTAGTTGACACAAATTGGTTGTTCGTATTTGATTTAACTCCAAGTTTACGATCGACGACAAATCTACTTAATGATTTCAAGTTTTTGCTCATGACACTAGATTTTGTTGGCCCAAGACCATTTCCAAATGAGGTAGCCACGTCATTAGACTGATGAACACCACTTGCTCTAATCTCTTGTGGAAATCTATTAACAACTTTTGAATTACATAGATCGTTTGGAAATTCTTCAGTTTCTTGTCTAGTTAATGTGCCTAATAGCTTCTGATGGTTAAGTGAAAGGGTACTTAAACTTTTTCTGTCTGGAAGTTGTAAAGGCTCTTTCCAATTTGTTTCACCAGGTTCATTTGCCTGCGTAATATAATCTTCATTTTCATCTTTATCAGGAAGTAAGCTAGTCACTTTAGAATCTTCACGATCTTCATTCTTTTTTTCGGTTTCTATCTCATTAACAGTAGGCGTTCCTTTTGTAGTATCTTCTTCAACCAATTGATCTGCTGTATTTGTATGAGAATGATCAGTTAACTGTTTTAAATCTTCCCCAGCCTTTTGTTCAATATCATTCTTGGAATATGAGACTGTCAAAAGCTGTTGCCATTTATCGTAACACTGTTTAGAGTCTAAGCAAATATGTGGGATAACCACGAACTGGGTTTTATCAGCATTTGGTTCAGCATGATACTGATATAACTGTCTTAATCTTAATGCATATGATTTATTTGATTTATCACGCGTGTACCTTTTCACTACACGCTTATAGGACATTTCGTCACATGCACCATCCCCAATGAATGGGCATCTTCCGAAAGTACCATATTTTAAAGTTGGATACGGAAGGTTATTAATA
This sequence comes from Tetrapisispora phaffii CBS 4417, assembly GCF_000236905.1. Classification (NCBI taxonomy): domain Eukaryota; kingdom Fungi; phylum Ascomycota; class Saccharomycetes; order Saccharomycetales; family Saccharomycetaceae; genus Tetrapisispora; species Tetrapisispora phaffii. Next base: position 260,142 of record NC_016532.1, read on the forward strand.
TCTGCTAATTCTTGAGGTTTCCATTCTAATGTTAGTATAGGTGCCCATGTCTGCCATAGATCATACATGTAAATATATGAATGTTTAAAATAATGAACATCATCTCTTTTTGTTCTTGGATCTCTATCTGATGGACCGTATAATTTTTCATTTTGTAATAAATTAGATAGCGATGTTGTTGTATGCAACAAACTGTTTTTTGATTTTTCAAGTTGATCTAGATGTACGTCTAAGTTTTTCAAGAATCTAGTTGATTTTTCATAATTCCAAACTTTCATATAATTTTTCTTGGCTCTTGACAACACATCAGTATCTTGTAATAGATATATTTTTTCAGTCGATCTTCTTGTAATGACTATCGTAACACTAGTATCAAAAAATTGTGTAATTTGAGCTCCTAAGAATGCAAACCCTTTCCTCAATAAATCTCTCTTTTTCTCCAATTTAATTTTCATGTATTTACTAATATCAGTATCATCAGTGGTGTCGAAATATATTTTTGATTCCCTTTTCATAATTTTTTTCCAATTATTTTGCCATTCCAGTAATTCATTCAACGATACTTTATTTTGCTTACTATTAGTATTTTTATTAGCATTATTAGTACTTTTATTAGCATCATTATTAGTATTATCGGTTTGATCGTTAAATTTATCTATCTTTGCATTGATTCCATTAATATGTACCACTGCACCTTCAATTGATCTATTTCGTTCAATTTTAGGTCTTTTTCTAGGATCATTATTGTTTATTTGTTCCAGTTTTTCCAATGACCTTTTTTTAAGAACAGGCTTTACGTTTTCCATCGCACTAGTTATATCAACATTCTTAGTCTTCAAATTAGCATGCGTATCTGTATTTGTGTGAGCGTTTGCGTCAGTTGCTTTCAATGGAGATCTGTGAGCTAATTTTGTAGGTGATATCATTATGTAAATGTATCTTTATCTTATGCACTACAACAAGTTAAACTGTGATATTAAAATAAATAAACAACTAAATGGATTTAACTCAACCTAGTCAAACCAAAATTATCGTCAATGTTTTTTTTTACCAGCAAGTCAAACGTGACCACCCAGACTCCTTATTTTGTAGATAAAATTCTCAAGAAACTAAACGTCGAATTGAATCAAAACTAGATCATTTATAAGCGTATAATTGTAAGTATAATGATTTATCCTTTATAGATATTAATGTATTTATATATATATGTTTTCGTGTATTATTAAAATTGTGCAATTTTTCTTCTTCTCCCGATTAAATTACAGGCGCGAGATTAGTGATTATGGTGTTTCGAGTAGAGAGGGACCGGGTAATGAGAACAGTGTCAGTTAAGTATTAAATTTAAAAGGTGTCTTTGGATGTTTATTAAAGTAAGATGATTCAATGTACTCTCGTTAATGAAAATAAGCATTTGATCAACAATTGATGCACTAGTGTCCCAATAATGAATCATTCCTTTATATATTTTCCGTAAAAATAAAATAAAATGTGAAATAAAGTATAATAAAACGAATCCAATTAATAGTTACTATTTCTATGCCTTTATTTGTAAATATTTGTATGCTTATTCTAATTTATATTCAAATAGACTCCTAAATGAGAGTATCGATGCTTTCATTTTTTTCACTAGCAATCCATATGGATACTCGTTGCTAGCTATAAACAATAATAGGATATCGCTCTTTGGTAATTGCGCGACACATGCACGCAATCGTTCTAATTCATATATGTATACTCTTGTAATTAGAGGTTCAGTTGTATCTGAATCCATCCCAAACCCTTGAGTGGCTGCCTTTGGTATCTCATACGTGTAACAACTCGTTGTTGTTTGCTCCGACGGGGTATTTTCATCATCAACCCATTTTTCTTTAACCAAAAGACTCATCACTTTTACATTATTCACCGAATGAGCATCTGACGAGCCAAATCCATTCTCATCAGTGTTAGACATGGCGAACGATAAAACAGAACCTGTTGTGCCAGATACTAACGCAGACGATTGTAATTTATTTGATTCATATGAAATCAATGGAATAGCAATTGAATCCAAAGTGGATTCTAACACTTCTTTTATATTTTTGGAATTCAACATAATTATCCCTGATTCTCTTTTTAATGACAAAAGCTTTAGGAATTACTCTGACTAATGTGTATGTAATAATATTCAAACAATATGAATCATAAATATATGTTTGATCTTTTATTTTAGTTTTAATTAGTTTTAATATAAATTTAAATTCAATTTTCACTTTTATGTATAAATATGCAGTATAAAATTGCAAAAGCGAAAATTTATTAAAACGTTAAAGGGTTAAATTAAATATAACAAAAAAGAGTAAATGAAATAAATAATTTTTAAAGCATTTTAATATTAATTAAATATCTATACTTATATTTCAGAAGATAAACTCATAATATTAATGATAGTACTAGTTATATATTAAAAAACAAAGCGATTAATTTTGATAACGAAAAGTCGATATCGACGCCATTGATGGGCATTATATTCATTGGACAATTTTTTGTTCTTCTTCCAAATCTGCGTCTGTGTTTTTGGTTGCTTTCTATCCATGACACTTTCATTATCAACACTATCATCTTCATCGTCATTATCATTGTAATAGCCGATGTCTTCATCTTCATCATCTTCAAAATTACCTTTATAGTTGTAAATATCATCATTCTCCTTTCCATATATCAAGGCTTCTTGATTTCGTTTATCATTATCAGTAGTACTGTTATTATAAGTGCCGTCATTGATATCGTCACCATAAATGTCATCATCACCTCCCATGTTGTTATCTACATCCACATTATCATCTTCATCTAAATCACTATCATACCAAAAATTATCAGCCAAATTATGTGTAATATTTGCAATATTTCCTTGAACCGAAGTTGAGTTAGAATTATGAATTGTGTTTATGCTGTTGTATATGCTGTTATTACCATTATTATCACTGTTACTGAGACGGTTATCTTGGTCACCTGGTGTATTAATGCTATCATGACTTACGAGTGTGCTATTGTTTTGAATTTGATTTCCATTATGGTTTTGATTATTGGATATATTCTCATTGTTGTTGGATGATTGCTGCTGCTGCTTTTGCTTTTGCTGTTGTTGGTTTGTTGTGGTATTTATATTCAAGTTTCCATTAGAAGTATTATAACCTGAAAGATTATTAACTGAGATATAAGCGAGATTGCCACTGACCGGCATAACAAAACCTTTTGGAATATCTTGTTTTGATCTTTCAACCTCCATTTTGATTCTTTGCTTGTATTGTTCCGGATTCTTTCTATAATCGACAGCTGCATCGACATTTGCAGGGGAAGAAATATTTGGATCTTCCAACAAAGAAACGATCGAGATCAAAACACTCTCAACGGATTGCACCGGGGACCACGTTTCTGCATCTAGTTCATCTGTCATTGGGTCACCAGATTGATGAAGAATGGAAATACATAGCCTACCGTCCCTATAAACATTTGGATGATAAATAGCAGGGGTGAATCTAAACTGTGGAGGAGAAAATGGGAAGTCATCCGGGAATCTCATTTGAGCTTTGAAATAACCACCATGATAAATAGACTCCTCATTTAACACCATAACACCAATATTCCAAACAAAAATATTCGAATCATCTTCTAGATTAATATGAAAAGAAGGTATAGACTTCTTTGGATCTGTCAGCTCCCTATATTGTCGTAACAATAGACTAGCAGCTGTGCTTTTGCGGTTACTCATGATCTTATAACTTGGCTTATTATGACCTTATTCTACTTCTTACTGTATGAGTCAAGATAACTTTTTTTTCAGTAGACTTGTATCTTTTAAAAAGCAGTAAACAATAGAGTTGAAGACAGAGACAATAAAACTTTATAAACAATTTTTTTAAATGGTTGTTAAAAGATAAAAAAAGTGTTTCTAACTGTAGATGTATGTGTATGTGTCTGTTTTAGTTTACAAAGAGTTACAAGTTCACTATAAAAACTAAAAACGAAAAAATCATCGTCAAAAAAATAATTATTAATAATCGCAAAAAAAGTAAAAGAGGAAACAAACCAGGGAACTAAGCGTTGCCCCATCAGAGACAAAGAGAAGATTTTAAATAGATGATGTTCTATGGATTGGTTGATCTGTAACAGTTATGAGTAGATATATACTATTAATAATGCGATTAAAGTGGCCACAATGCCTTAATAGCTCTGATACACACACAAACAAACACACACTTAAGTATGTATAAGTGTATATGACTAAGAAAGTGTGTTTTAGCTGTACTTTATTACGAGATGTCCGGGTACTAGACCAAGAGTGGAGGGTAAACGGTGTTTTGGATGATTTCTTGCACTGCATGGTCATGGTCATGGTCATGGTAATGGCAAGAAGACTCTAACCATAGCATACCATAGCACGCCATGGCGTGCTATGGTATGCTATGTGAAGTAGGTTCTAGCATGCCACAGCATGCTAGAACTGTATGTCCCCCCCCTTTGTGATTCCTATGCCGTTTGGCAATGATAACACCGCTGTCTTGTTCTCATCTGATTGTAACTTTTGCTGTTGCGATGTCCCTTTCCCTTTTAGGAGATTGGAAATTACTGAACACAGCGATTTGATATTTATTTTTTTCAGAATTTCCTTTTTAGGTCATGGCGAGTTATCATATTAGTCTGTTTTCTGGGTTCCTCTCAGGGATATTCTGAGTGGCAAGAGATAAAAAGCAATTGTTATTGGCATTCTCTATGGGCATTTTAGGAAAGAGCATCGAGGTAAGTTCGAAACAGTATTCTGATCTGGGATCGAGATATACACATGGCTTGTCAATTGGTTTCAGGTGGCATTGATGGTCGCAACAAACTTGCTTGCGAGGTGGTATGGGATGGCTGGTCCAGCTTCTTACAGCGATTCACCAGCCATTGCAACGAGAATTGCAACAAATTTTAAATTATAAATAGAGACCATATTCTTATGAAAAAAAGTATTTCTATCTTCTGTTAGTTTATAATAAATAACGTAACACAACTCAACACAAGACAACACAACAAAACAACGCTACATTAGTTGGAAATAATTAAAAATGAAATTCTCAAACGTTTTAGTTTCCGGTGCTATTTTATCATCTGCAGCTTCAGCTGCAAGTACAACAAAATCGATCCCATCCTCATGTACTATCAATTCATCAAAAGCAACTGCAACTGCTCAAACGGATTTAGACGCTTTCTCAGGTTGTGAAACTTTGGTTGGTGATTTGACAATCACTGGTGATCTAGGTAACGCTGCTATCGCCACTGTTAAGAAAATTGAAGGTTCTTTAAAAGTTTTTAACGCTACAAACTTGAATACTTTAGCTGCCGATGCTTTAGAAGAAGTTACCGATAGTTTGATCTTACAACAATTAACTATTTTATATTCTGCTTCCTTCGGTTCATTATCCTCAGTCGATTCTATCCAATTGGTTACTTTGCCGGCTCTTCAAACTTTCACCTCCACATTGGAAAGTGCAAGCGAAATTATCATTTCTGATACTAGTTTGGAATCCATCGAAGGTTTCTCAAACTTACAAACTGTTAGTACTTTTAACATTAACAATAACAAATATTTAACTGAAATCGATTCATCTTTGAAAAACATCACAACTTCCTTAATTTTATCTTCAAATAATAAAGAAACTGAAGCTTCTTTTGATGATTTAACTTGGGCAAACAATATTACTATCAGTGCTGTCGCTTCTTTATCTTTCGAAAGTTTAAAGAAGGTTAATGCTTCTTTCTCTGTTTTGAATAACACCATTGACTCTTTGGATTTATCTAAATTAACTACTGTCGGTGGTTCTTTATCATTCGAAGAAAACAATGACCTAACTTCTTTAGACTGCAAAAACTTAACTACTGTTGGTGGTGCTTTAGTTATCGGTAACAACACTGATTTAACAAACATCGATGGTTTCGCTAATGTTACCACCATCGCTGGTGCTTTAGAAGTTATTGGTTCTTTCCACAACTTAGATTTATCTTCCTTAAAGTCTGTAAAAGGTGGTGCCGATATCGAAACGACTGCTACTAACTTCACATGCTCTGCTATCGACAAACTACATTCTAATGGTGTCATCGAAGGTGATTCTTACCAATGTTCTGTTCCAGTTTCTTCTTCAAGTTCCAGTTCCAGTTCCAGTTCCACCTCTGCCTCAAGTAGTTCTACCCATTCTTCCACAATGAAAACTTCCACTACTTCTGGTGCTTCTAGTTCTTCTCGTTCTTTAACTTCTCACGGTGCTGCCGTTGGTTCTTTCGAAAATGCTTCTTTCGTTAGCATTTTCTATGCCATTGCCGCCGTTCTGGTATCTTTACTTTAAATATTATTACTAAATGTGATCATATTTCAAACTGACCCAAACAAAAGACTCATTTGCATACTAAACAACATTAGATATCTAAACTTTGTAATCTTAGATATATTTATAATTTAAAAAAACATAACTCTGCATTAAAAAGAAAATTCCAATTATTTATATCAATATCGAAGAATATATAGAGATCATTGGTCAAGTCGACAGTACATGCATAATTTGAGTGCTAAATAATTAATATAATGTTTTGATTAATAAAATATTATTTATTAACTTTGATCTCTTTGATAAAAATGTGTTGACATATATAAAAAGTACAGAATCTATATATCATCTATTCACCTTATTTTCCAGCAGCTTCTCTCTTTAATCTCATCTTTTCTTTGAAAGTTAATGGTTTCTCAGTATCAGCTGGACCGGTAGCTGGAATAGAAGCGGCTGGACTACCCTTAGCCTTTCTTTCAGCAGCTTCTTCTATTTCCCTTTGTCTTTGAGCAATGGCATCTAATTTAGCTTGACGTTCATCATTAGCACCTCTACCAAATAGACTTTTAGCAGCTTGAGAAGCGGCAGCTCTAGACTTTTGTTCAGCGGCTTCTCCAAGTTCTCTTTGTTTACTGGCAATTTGATCTTGCTTGGCTGCTTGCTCTTGTCTTTTAACTGAATCAATTTCAGCTTGGCGTTTAGCAACTAATTCATCATAACGTTGCTTACGAATTTCATCAACTCTAGCCTTCTTAGCAGCTTCTAGTTTAGCTAACTTCTCTGCTTGAGCTTTACCATGCTTAGCTTGATATGAAGCATATAAACGGTCCCTTAAAGCTCTGAAGTCATCACCAACAACAACTAAACGATCATAATCTTCCATCTTAGCAGCGTGATCTGCTTTAGCACCCTCAAGAATCTTAGACTTAATTTCTTCGAATTTGATCGAATCTTCATTCTTTAGAGCCTCAGATTCCTTTGCTAATAATGGTAGTTCGGATTCTCTATAAGCTCTTTCAGTGTGATCTAATTTTTGTAAAGCAATATCAATACGCTGTTCTAACTCTGTTTTGTTTTTGGCAATCTTTTTGAAAACCAATTTCTTAATTGCAACTATATCCAAACCTTCTGTCTCTTCTGGAGTAAGTTCAACTTCACCTTTTTCATTAACTGTGTCGATGAAATGCTTGACTTGAATCTTTTGTAATTCTAAGAATTCACGCTTTTTCTTTTCAATAGCACGACGTTGATTTTCTTCGGCTAATTTAGCTTCCAAAGCGGTCCTTTCTTCTAACATACGTTTTTGTCTCATCTCGGCGTCTTCTTCAGCTCTTTCGGCAGCAGAAGCTAAGTATTTTTGTTTTTGCTCTTGAGCTCTCTTAATACGTTCTTCATTGGCCTTTTTGATGTTTTCGATAGCATTCTTAGTTTCAGCGATCAAGTTTTCACGAGCAGTCTTAACTTTTTGAATATAAGAAGCTTCTTTGAAATCATCTAAACCTTCTAAAACAACAGATAATTCATTCAATTTTCTACGAATGTAATGTGTACGTGTTAAGACTGGTTCTGGTTCGGCTTCAGCTTCTTTGGCGCCTTCAGCCTCTTGAGCTTCTTCCATTTCCTCTTCTTCACCTTCTGGGATTTCAGATTCATCAACTTCTTCTTCAGCTTCTTCTTCTTCAGCCTCTTCTTCTTCGACAACTGGTTCAGATTTTGAAATAATTTCGAATGGGTCACTAGCAAAAGTCACGGTGTTGCTCTTATGGTCAATTTTAATGCAAACATAATCTTCAACAGCAGCTTGTAATAAAGATTTTTCAAGACCCCAGTAATCATCGTTCAATGGAGCTGGTAGAGTAATTTCTTCATATAATTTATCGATATTAATGGAAGCTTCTCTTTCTGATACACTAACGATAATCTTTCTGGTAATGACATTCTTCAATGGTTTGATATATTGTTTAAAGTATGGTTTAGTTTCTAACTTTGGTAATAATTCAGCCAACTCTTTCTTAACAGTTTCGTTGTCAAAGTTTTCTTCTAAAATATTGTATAATTTCTTAACATCTTCATCAGCATGAATGAATATATCTTCTTCAGTGGCAATATCCATGATATCCTTTCTAGTTGGCTTCGATTCCAAACCAACTAAGCGATATAAACGTAATTGTGGATCATAACCAATAACAGGTAAAGTATCTAAAGCATTAGAGACAGCAGACAATAAGATGATAGAAGAGTATTGCTTGAAGTCAGATTCTGTGGCATTTGGATTCTTGGAATATAAAGAATAGAATTTACCCCAAGCAACAGTGTGTAAATTATGAACACCTGACATCAAGAAAACACGAGCCATGTTTTGGTAATAGTTAGCTAAAGTAGGAGCCTTTGGAGTTTGTTTTGAAATTTTCATTAAATGGAAAACATCTTCAATGGATCTGTAAGCTTCGTGCCATAATTCCAATTTAACGGAAACATTAACTTGTTGAAAACGTTGTTCTAAATAACGTTGTAAAGTTTCGTTATCACTTAAATCGACAATGTTAGTACCGTTCTTATTTTGTTGGTAGTTGGCAGCGTCTAAATGTTGACGTAACATTTCAGCTAATCTCTTGAACTCATTCTTTCTGTTATATTTCAAACAGAATTGCATTGTTCTGTTGACGACACCGGAATAAGTAATTTCTAGTTGAGAATTATTTCTAACTAAATCTAAGACAGTTCTGTAGGATTCCCAAGTGAATCTCAACCACGTGGCTATTTCCTCATCATTGAAACCAGAAACAGTGTTAGAGTCTTTCAAGTAGACACTGTTTAGTAAATTTTCTGGAGTCACAGCAACATCCAAATCCACATTTTCGTCGACATTTTCAGTTGCAGAAGCTAATTTCTCATGTTCAGTGACAATTTTAGCTTCAATCATAGTAATAAACTTTCTTGAGATAGAACCAATGATAAGTAAACCATCATTATTACCTTGGATTAACTTTTTGAATTGATGTAAAGCATTCTTTGATCTATTTTTACCTTTTTTCAATTCGATACCAAGTTCTAGGAACTTGACAACAATTGGTTCAATTGCAGCCGGATCAGCAAATCTAATTCTTCTAGCTGTGATGAAATCGAATAAAGATTGTAAAGCAGCTTGGCTTTCACCAACAGAGACCAAGTCATCTGCTCTCTTAATAGCGTTCTCAGGACGTAAAACCGGTGGAGCCATGGTTGTATGGATGAGTTCTTAAGTCCTGTAGGGTCAAAACAGTAAAAGAGAAGTTTACAATTAATCAATTTGTAAATTAATATAACCATCTGTTTATATATATATATATATATAACGTATGAACATATTATTACATAGTAAATAATTCATTACGTGAAAGAGTGAGTGAAAATTTTTTTTTCATTCCAACTTTCGAGACCTACTAGCAACTGGATACCCGGCTATAACAACTCGCCAGAAGACAAAAAATCCATAAAGTCCGTGAAAAACAACAATGTCTGGTAGCGACACTTCTCCGGTATATCATACAGGCGTTGCCCGTCCTTCGGATTGTGACCCTGACAAGATAATTATTTTTGTAAAAAGATATCACGTGAGCAGTAATAGAACTAGCTTACTACCAGTGGCAGTCCGTGTATTTCTTCCGAGAGATATACGGAGAAGACGAAGAAATGAGCAGATAAGAAAGTGGGGAGAAAAGTGAATCGAGAAATAAAAGAAAGCGGGGAGGGTGTATGCGTCAGAAGATCTAAGGAGGGTAACGACGAAGACTTGGTAGTGGGGGGACATCCTCCCTTGCACTTTCGTAGTGGACAACAAACAAACACTTGTTAAAAACCATGTATGCGGGAGGGAGGAGGGGCGGGGCGGTCAAAGGTAAAAAAGAGTGATTAATATGATCGTGAACAGTGTGGATCACATACAATAGTAACTAACTAAGTAGTTCTTACTATCCCCCCTCCTAGCAACAAGTAGGAAGTTCTTATAAGCCGCAATTACGGTTTGTAGATAGATGTACATTTACAACAAATAGTTAGGAATGGTTATATCGGTTGTTCAACTTTGATGTTGTTACTACGATTAATAGAACATGACGAACCCTTGTACCAGTGTCTATATCATGAAATGAGTATTAACTTTGATAATTATTACTCAACGGGAAGTTATTTCAACGTTATGGGATTGGTAGCACACGTAGGGCTGCTATTTTTTATATCTCGTAACATTGTTGTTAGCTTAGGTGTGTAAGAAGAGAAAGTGACACATTTTCTTTGTAACTCCGGGTGCTAATGAAGATAGAGAGAGAGAGAAGGAGAGGAGAAGAAGGATTGTGATTACAATCAGGTTCATTATTGTATACCTTACCGTCTAGACATTCCGTCCCGTTGCTGGTTTCAAGGGCGATCCCTTAATTTTAATTCCTTTCTTTACGTAATTTTTCTTGTTTTTGAAAATGTGCATCGTACAATTAAAGGCTTTTTACAAGAATCTTTAAAGGATTAACTACTCTAAGTTATTTGGTAAATTATATCTTACATTATGTTGGAAAACTCTCAATTACAAAAAAGAGATAAACATTCAATTCAGTGTTATTGAAGTAGGAGTTTACTGTATTTATTAATGATAAGAAAGTAAAAGCTTATTTTATAAATTTATATATAAACATGACACACACACACACAAACATATAGATATAAATTTAGATTATAGTTGACAATTAAATAAAAAAAGCAAACACAAAAATAATTACACAACGCATATAACAATAATGATATATCTAATTTTTTTATTGTCTCTGATTAATTTTTCAGAGGCTATAATTACAAGAGATGACCAGAAATTTTCAATACATTATTTACCTTATAAATCATTTAATGAGAATATACTTCAAAATAAAAAAATAATCGAAAATGGAGATTTAATTAAAATCAATTCAAATTTATGTTATGTACCAAAAACTAAAAATGATCCAATTAGTGAATTTTCAAATTCATCAGTAACGACAAATTTTCGAAATTATTTAAAGGATAATTTAAGGGAAAGTATTAATATAATTGAAAAATTTACTGAAAAACAACAATTGAATAATAGACAATGTTTAAATTACAGCACTGGATTTTGGTCATATGAGTTTTGTAATGGACAAGTAATTAATCAAATTCATAAAAGTGTGGATGATTTTTCTGATCATTCAATGGTAAATAAATTAGGTGAAGTAGAAAACAGTTTAAATCAATTCAATGAAAAAATTTTAAATTACTATACAGTTATGATTGGAAGAAAAAATGGTTATTATATTACAGAGTTTGCAAGTAATGGTGATATCTGTGATTTAAATGGTTTACCGAGAACAATCGAAATTCAATACAGTTGTGGATTCTCAACTTCACAGGAAAGTGGTACTCCTAATATTCAATTCTTGACTGAACCAAAAAATTGCAATTATCAAATTGGTATAGCTATTCCAGAACTTTGCAAGTTAGACATTTTTAAACCAAATAATATCGATCCTTTTGATATCGATGATTATTACTTAAAGGAAACTAACGCAAAGGAATCACAAGAAATAGCATTTGAAAATTCATTGGTTTGTTTACAACCACATGATGAAGAACAACCTTTAAAACAAGATTCTGAAGTTGTGAAAGAAGTTAACTCTCAAAAAAGTGTGATTGATCTATTCTATAATTTTAAGCCATTTTTCATTGGTTCTGGAGTTTATTTCTTGAAGCATAAAACAATTGAAGCAAATATGGGGAGTAGGAAACCAGATAAATTATTATTCTCTGGGGATATTTCTAAACTAGATTCAAAACTTGAGACTATGCTTCCCTCTTTAATTAAATTAGATTCATTTTTTGAATCAGAACTATTTAATTATGAAGATCATGACTCCTTTAAATGGATAGGAGATATTGTAAACTTACAAAATAAAGTCACCGACACAGTACTGATTTCTGTCACTTATAACACTTTTAACAATCGCATCGAAAGAACCATACAACGTTCATATAACAGTACCATTTCCCATTATACATCAAATTTCATTGAGTTTACTAAATTCCAAAACGAAGGAACAGAAAAGGTTAACTTGTTTGCGAATACCATCAATAAGAAAACAATTAACAATATCGAAGTTTTAGAGATGATTAACCGTAACGCATTGATAAGTAACAAATTTCAGAATTTTTTGTCTCAGAGAAAAGACGAATTTTCTTCGGATTTTGATTGGAGCCAAGCAAACAATAACAAAAACAACATTGTAATACAAAATATAGAAGAGTCAGTAGTTGATCAAATCCAATATTTTAACCTTGAAGAATTTGAAAATTTATTGACTGAAATTTATTGGAGTAGAAATGAAAAAAAATCCCATAATGATAATGATGACACAGAGAAGAATTCAAATGCATAGTTGTTTATAAAAGCATAAATAACAGTTCATTTACATACTTTCTTACAATATAACTAGGGTTTGTAAATAATTAAACACTAATAAAATATTCTATGCACTTTATTTAAATTTGAATTCTTTTATTTGCATGGATATCAGCTCAATGTTAAATGTTGACTCAATTAAAAAAACATATAAACGAATAAAACTAAGCACTTCTAAAAATTTTCTGGTTACTACAGCTCTATCTCTCTTGATTCTTATTACTTTGCCATTTGCAAAGACAAAAATATTACTGAACGCTGAAGAGTTATTCCATCTAATAGAGAGAAACATGTTTTTTTACCAAGGATATCTCATTCGAGAAGATCATACAGTTCCAGCTATTGCATATATGCTACTCTAGTGGTGAGATGTATATTGCAAATTCCCGTTTCATCCTTAAATTGATAGAGTATATTCATTCAAATTCTTATATTCATACGTACATATTATAATATATCTTTTATACTTAACGATGGAACTCTAATTTAAATTGAGATCACACCATTTTATAGAATTGATATTGCTGGCGGGCATAGAAGGACCGGGGATGCGAACGGTTGAGTTCCGAAAATGTTGTTCTCTGATTTTTTGTATCTAACACAACAGAAGATTGGCAAAATACATATATTTCCTATTTCGAAGAGAGTGCATCGTGTCAGGTTTCAAATGAAAACAACCAGAAAGAAAGGGAGAGAAGTTAGTTGTCCCTTGGTTTTTCTTTAAGTAGTGCAGGGCATAAACCATGTCGCTTATAACTTCCAAGTAAAAACGGCACTAGGTTTTCAAAAGCAAGGCAATTTTGAACAAACTTATGTAGAATTGAGTAAACGTACCCAGTTGGCATTTACAAACATGATGTAAATTGTGTATGCAGCTGCATTCTAATAACACCATTTCTTTCGATTGACGAATTGTTAACCCTAATTGAATTACAATTGGCCGATGCTTATGATAATTAAGATATTAATTAATAGGAAGTCATGACCTTAAAAGATACTGAGCAACTGACTTTAGTTAATTAGTTTAGCTTAAAAATGCCCCTCATCATAGTATTCTCCTCATTGAGCAAATTTATAGATTTTTCAATTTTAAAGACAAAGTTGTTAATGCTTCCACCAAATAGTTACAGTACGATTAGTGGCATTGTTAAATAAAAATCCAAAAATAGAGTGGAGATTAAAACAACAACAAGAGATATTGGTAAAGAGACAGAGAGAGCCTAACCTTCTAACAACTAACCATACAATATACGTTTAAGGTGCATACGAAAATTTTGGAAAATGAAAACCCAACCAAAGCAGTAACTAAATACACTGACATTGAATCTCATCTTCTTTTCCCATATCGTAAATCTTATGATTTAAAGGACAAGCTCTACAAAACTTGTGTATACCTTGGTGTATATTTAATGGCCTTTTTTACAGCCAAAACCATGCATAAGTATCAATGTAAAAACATACGATAATTGAATTCTGATAGAATTGAAATATTGCTAGTCAGTGCCCTTCTGTTTGAAAAATCCGATATCTTCTCTAAGTGCTTTTCGTTGCATGTAAACTTCACTCTTGGACAACGAAACGAAGCGAAAGAAACGAATAAGTAAATATTTATATCAGCGCTTATTAATATTCGCCTTCTTTATTTGCAGTATCTTTCCGTACAATCGATCAGTTCTTAAAATAAAATGTCGCATCAAATAGCTTGTATATTAATCTCATGACTATGAGGGGATTGAATGAATATTGAAAAACAAGATAGCGTAGAAAAATGTTTCTTGTGTTGCAGCTAAAGCATGCCCTTATTCTGCATAGTGTTATTCATAAGTAAGTAACAAGATGTATGTCGTGCCTTTCTCAATTGAGCGTGGCAACACAAATATGTTATAGATTAGCACTTCAGAAGTAATCGGTCTAGGTCCTTTATCGTATTTTTATTTGTAATGGTATGTTGCATATCCACAATACTTCGCTTGAGCATGGGATTGCATTTAGTTTATGCGCTTGGTGGCTGATCTTATTATTGTCTAAACCATGAAACTGAAAGAGAATAAGAAGCAATCGATTTCGGGAGATCTTGAATGACTTGTTAGATATGTTCACGTCCCACGTGTTATTAACGTTCAATAAATTCCTCATGACTAAAATAAAACATGCGGTTCCAGCTGAGTAAAGGTATGGGAATGTGAAAACCCAACTATTGTGTTTTATGTTTTGTTTTTTACAAAAAAGAAAAGATTAAAACGGCTTTAGAGATGTGTCTTAATTAACAATCATGTACGCATCAGTTTCGAAAGCTAAAAATATTTTTCTTGCTTAAATAAGATAATCTCCCAATATCCCAAAAAAGAAAAAAAGAGTAATTTTCACAAAAAATAGGATTCCGCATCTGTCTGTTCTTGCTGTATGATGACATCAGAACGGATGATTTTCAATTAAAAAAAATTGCCTCTAAATTTCTAGAGTGTAAGATTTCCATGCACCATATCTTCTCCCCGCTTGTTTTTATTTTTATTTTTATTTTTGGAAGAAATACTTACTTTTAGATAATTCTATGTGAACTCCGCAGAGTCGGGCTATGTGCGCAGAATTTACTATGTCAGATTATACAATAGACTTGCTCCTTTTTTATAAAATGCGTTATTAGTGCTATTTTCCTGTAGAAACATTTTTTTGTTAGGCTGCAGTCCGCCGTATTCTCATTAATTGATTATTTTTTTGTCAATCAGCAAGCATGTGGGCACTATTCTCCAGTCTTTTGTTACCAAATGCACCCACGCAACAAGAAAACAAAAACGAAAAAAAATGCAAAATTGAAAAGTACAACTCTGACGACAATTCCGCAGAACAATTCCTGGACTTATGATCTTTCCTTCGCGCAAACGAGTCCCCGAAGGAAAGGAAAACCATGAAATGGAGATGAAAAAGATATCCTATGTCCCTTTCACTAGTGGGCTATTCCTGCACAGATTTAACAACTTTTTTTTTGTTTCGTAAATTTTGAGGTACAGCCAACGCCACTGACGTCACTAAACATGTAGCACTTTTTTTTGCATTCTAAAAAGTGAATGAAACATGTAACGGTTTCCCATATTTGAAAACAAAAATAGCACATTAAAATACACAAATACGAAAGGCCGAAAGACGGCAAGGCAAGCAGGAAGAATTTCCAGTGTATCTATATTTATAACTTTCGTTTTTCATTCATGCTTATCTTATACATTCCGATACACACACTACTGTGCTGTGTCTGCGTGTATTGGTGATGATTCGAAAACAATTTTACTACTTTCTCTTATGCTATTTATAATCATTGAACCTAATTTTAAAAATAATGGCTTCCTATTTCATAACATTTTAACATCGGCAAACCAAAATTGGGTCGCCAAACTTACAATTGATTACTTCCTCAAAGTCCTCCCTCAAGCAACAGCATATATCTGGTTTAATAATTGCAAGTCCAAATATTAAACAAATCGTTCAAGTCAATGACTCGACTGTTCATATAGAATTCACTGTTTAAAACTTATCATCAAAATCGATGTTCTTGTAGTGATAGTAATACTAAACGCTATGTTCCCCTCTTGTTCCTTTTCCGACTTCTTGTTTTTAGTTGCATGCTCTTGGTTCCAAAAAGGTAACGCACATTCAGGCAAAATATTTCATCTGTTCTTAAGAAAACACCGACAAGGCGGCAGAACGTTCTTGAAAGAGGAAGATATCGGTGCACAAGTTAAATAGAAAGCCCTGATAACTCCGGGAAAAAATCAAACCGGAGAAAAACACGAAGAAACAGTATAATTGTACGATAACGAAGAAGAAGAAAAGTGCTTCAGCAGCCTGCGCAGGCTGCTGAAGCACTTTTCTTCTTCTGTTTCTGTTTTGCGTTTCTATTCTTTTTTGGGCCTTGTTTTGAAATATTAAAATGCGGTGCGGGTATTCGTCTGCTCTGGAAAACATTTTTTCTTACGTCTGTTCCATAATGGCTATCGCAAGACAGTGTGATGTTCAGAAACCATTGTAAGACATTTTTCCAAATATTTAAATATTTTTGAAAAATGTTCTCATGGCAGAAGAAACGGTGAGAAACAAACCAATAATTTTTGATTTGTCACAAAATACCTGTTAGGATTTCGAAATTTTTAATGTATGCCTAAAAGATCAAGGTATCGCTCTATATTTGCAAACATCAGCAACAACACCATATACTTCGAGATATACACATTTCGATATACATGTGTAGAAGAGGAGAAGGACGCTATCAAAGAATCGAATCGAATCGAATACATGGGTCAGTATGGTGAGGATACCCAAATAGATGGAGTGGAGTGTCGCAGTATTTATCCCTTGTGTCTTATTGTTACAATTGCAAGCACAATTCTAACAACACCTACACACATTCACCCTACTAACTTCTAATTTGAAAAATAAAACGAAATAATGAGAGAGATAAAGTAACTTTCTCGCTCTTCGATTGTGGTTTTCGCTTATGTGGTTGGTTACTTACAAAGATTGCACCATTTAAATTCTTCCGTTTTTAATTTAAGGCCTTTTTACTGCTCTTGCAACCAGGTTTTCTATGCATTATTGAAAAATGTTATATAACCAATAATTTTGGTTAATTTGCTGGATCTTGCACGATGACTAGTGCAAAAAAACATAATATTAGCTTCTTCTCTTTTTACTTTCGAAATCTGTATACACACATATACGTGTGTAGAGTAGTATTAGTGGTAGTCGTCGATTCACAGTTTCTTTTTTACCTGTTTCATTTATCTTCGAAATTGAAAACAAACAAAGCTAGAACTAATGATAATGATAGAGATATTTGTTTGGAATGAAAAATGGATTACAAATAATAAGAAATAATATAGACCCAGTCCTAATCATACTAAAATTAGACGGAATGGGAAAGACTAGTGAGTAGAATTAAATAGAATTGCCAAAAGACACAGCAGGAAAAACAAACAACCACGTACACACCGCAATACAGAAGTCAAAAGAAACATAAATCAAGTAAAAACATTCATTATATTTGATATATAGGATTACACTTTGAATATTAGTTAATATCCACTCTTTTGAGCTCTTATTTTTGATTATTCTATTTTTCAAATTAATTAACTTTAAAAATTTGATATATAAATGATTTAAAATAATATAATACCTAATAACTATTTCGAATACAACAATGTGTGTCTTTCAGGCATAAAGTATATTTTTATTTCTTATTGTCCGACAACTTACATTCTATATTATAATTTAATCTTAACATTTTATTTAAACTTTCTCGTCATATATGGATGGAACAACAGTTTTTGACTTATAAATAAATATTTCTTTAATTGGTTCATATGTTTAATATAGAGAGATTTTTCTATACGATCTATTCTTCCGATATTTTTTATTTTTGAATATTATCATTATTCTTTAAAACAAACCGGATATTTCTTCATTCTATACACTAAATCTGGAACGAATATCACCATTAATACTATTAAAATAAACAGGTTATAAGAGTAATACATTCATTCGAATTCTGTTATTTCTAAATTAAACAACATACACAGACACACATATATATTCACATCTACAAATAAATATTAACATTACGAAAGGGAAAAGAAAAAAAAATCAACTTGGAATCACATACTAAACACATAAACAATATTGTCATTATTTCAACATATTTCCGATTTATTTACTACAACTTTATCAAAAAGAATACAATAAGTAAAGCTTTGATTTCAATTTAAACGCATACAAACATATATATACAGGACATAATGAGCGCTGCTGTTGATGTTCTGAATCGGGTTGCTGAGCCTGCTTTAGATACAGATAAAAGAAAACATCAGATTGATGAAAATAATAATATGGAATTGGTAAGAGAAACTAAAAAAATTAAAGTAGAATCAGAACCTTCAACAACTGAAATTGAACTGAAAAAAGAGGAAATTAACGTTATCGATAGTTCCGATAGTGAAAGCAAAATAAAAGAAAACATAAACACTGCATCTGAGAATAAACAAGATTCACCTATAAACGATGAAAATAAGTCAGATAGCTTGCAACCTTCTGATATGTCGACACAACCTATATCTACGTTTAGAGAAGTATGCGATAAATGGTCTCATGAAGTTGAGTCTGCTTTCATTGGTGCCCTAAGATTAATTTTAAAAAATGGTACCTACAAAATTAAATTGCTAGATAAAAATTATGGTAGAAATGAGTTAATTTCAATTTATATTCAATACAAAACAAAGGAGGTAAGAACGAAAAAACAAATATCTTCTCATATACAAGTTTGGAAAAAAGCCATTCTTAGTAAGATGACAAATGATGTTCCCTTAAGTGAATTAGAAAAAGAAGTCTTAAGATTAATTGAACATGGTGTTCAACAAAATGAACATACTGTAAAAATATTTTACTCTGTATTTGAAGAAATCGTCGATCCAATGTCTTACAGAAACGATAATATTAAAATAAGTAAAAGTCAATCAAATCTGTCGCTAACAAATAGCCATTTGCATCAAAATATCCAAGGACAATCTAATTTAAGTAATTTTCATAATGCCGCACCTCACCAATACACCCAAATGCAACAACAGAATAATGGATATTTATACCCAAGAGCCCATTCAATATCAGCAGTACCTGATCCAAGTAGTCTATATCGTGCTTTGCCATCATCACAAATGCATGCAGGTAATAATGTTTATTTACAACATCTACAGAACACAAGTTACCCACATCTAAATAAACTGCGGGTATTATCTGAGTCAAATATATATATGCCTAATTCAATGCCTGAGAATACTGTTAATAACAATAACATTGTTGCAAATTCTCAAGTTCACCAGTCGCATTCTCAAAATGAGTTTACAAATTCATATACAACTAATGCAATCTCGGCTGATCTTCATAGAAATAACTCAATAGCTTCTCAATCAGAAGATGCACTTTCCATTGATAAGAACAAGGTTCAATATCCAAAATATCACTCATACACTAATAACGTGATTCCATCACAAACGAACTCTAACGCTTATACAAGTCAATATTCCTCTTTAAAACTTCCTCCAGTATCAACTATGCCAACATATGGTGCTAACAACTACAAAAAGTATCAATATTCCTCTGGTGACAATTCACAACGTTCTAGCCTTGGTCAAATCCAGGGTAATGTAAGTAATACATCAACAACACTTAATCAAGCATCTGGAATGGGTAATGGTTCCGTTAGTAATACTTTGCTTCACCAACAACATAACTTTAATACCAATGGTTTATTATCTTACCAACAATCAAATATAACACAGGAAAAACCAGTGATTCCTAGATATTCAACAAAATCGTTATATACATCTAATGTAGGTGTTCCAAAAGCACAACATCCTATGCCAATGCCGGAACATGTAGTTCCTAATTTATCCGCAGCAAATCCTACTAGCAATTCGCCATTATCCATGGGAATTTCGTCTCAACAGAATATACCAATACAACAACGGGTTAATGTAGGTACACCAATCCGTGCTCAACCGCTTTATCTACAGATGCAAAAGTTATCAAATGAGGTCAATCAACCATCCCAGGTTGATTCGCAACTTCCAAACGAATATATACATTATAAATGAATATCCATAAATTTCATTTGTAATTAAAGTCCCTACTCAATACACATTTTATACACAATAATCATGATATTATATTGCAAATTTACAGCCAGATTAACAACTAAATGTCGAGATACTTATGGGTATTGAATATTTTTTACATTTTGTCATTAAATTCCCATTTATGCCAACCTGGCTTGCATAATTATGAAATGAATTCCAGTTTTACGAATAAGTTATTTTAAATTGATTTGTTATACTATATTTGATATGTTATATTATATACATTTACATATGAGAGTTTATAATCTCAACTTTATGCTGTATTATTATTATGGAAATTCACGCATATTTTATTTTTGGAACTCATTTCAGATGCTAAAGTATGCCATGCTTATAGCAAAACCTTATTTCTGCATTAACTTTAGATGACTATGATATATTTTCTGCACTTCTCAAACTTAGCATATTAATTCCATAAAAGAGTCATCTTGCTATCTCTTGAATTATTAATAAAATTTTCAAATACTGATGTAATCCACTAGTATTCTAAGTAAATTTAACATTTATTAGATTCTTTATATAGTATAATACATACAAAACAAAATAGAATGAAATTATAATTGTTAAAAGTGTTTTAATTCAAAAGGGAATTATGTAATTAGATAGATGACAATACTTATGTGGTTTCAAAAAATAAGATATAATGATATTTTATATTATACATAAGTTTAAGCGTCTTCTTTTAATAAAGCTTCTCTCTTTTCGGCAACTCTTTGAGCTCTTCTTTCACGAGCAGCTCTGTTCTTCATTCTTCTAGCGTCTGATTCTTCCTTCAAAGCGGTTTCACGTTGAGCGTTAGCCTTGGCTTGAATAATGTGTTCAACTAAAGCTCTCTTATGCTTGAAAGCGTTACCCTTAGATTCGTTGTATAAGACGTGGTATAAATGCTTGTCGATCTTACCAGCATCTCTGTATTTGGACAATAATCTTCTTAAGACACGTAATCTTCTGATCCAAACGACTTGAGATGGTAAACGAGCTTCTCTGGTACCCTTTCTCTTACCATAACCAGTGTGACGACCGTTTCTCTTAGATTCAGCGTAAGCTCTAGTTCTAGATCTAGAGTGAACAGTGACAGCCTTCTTGACGATGGTACCGTTCTTAACTAATCTTCTGATAGCTTCTCTGGAGTTGGCTTGTGCAATTTCAGAGGCTTCGCTTGGGTCCAACCAAACCTTTCCCTTACCAACACCGATGACAGAAGCGGCAAGTCTCTTTTGAGTACGTAAGTTAGCCCTGAAATAAATGTGTAATTTGTAATAACAAATTATTAATGTTAGTAAAATTAAACTCTAATAAAAATATTGGAAGAATAATCACATCAAATGTTTAAGGTAGTTGCAATATTATAAAACGTCCAATGTTTATAAAAAATCAGTTCATATTGTTCTCATTCACTAACTGGATGCATACTAATCTGCAATTGACCATATCGCTTAGAATTCAAGTCTTATTTGTTTTAACAATGCAAGATTTCCTTTTCTTCATAACAGACTATTTTTACTTGCCAGAATAGTGAGTGAGAGTTTTCAATATCCACTTTTCATTATCTTTGTTTCAAGTATTCAAATCATTCCTATATATTAGGGTTTCTCTGTCATCTCTTAATATATAGACAGTTCATGAAACTCATATCATAGCATAGGTAATAGGATGATAACTTATAATTTATTCCACAACATTGTCACAAATAGTGTTGACATGCATTTTAATCGTTTTCTAATTCTTATAATATCTCTCTAAATTCGATGCTTATTCTCTTCCATTTAGCACAATATTAACATACATTTTAGGTATTAGTGCTTTTTAATTTGGGTTATTCTGTGTTTAACAATATACTAACCGTTTTTTATATACAATATGCTAATATTTTCACTATTCAAGATGATGATAAAAACTTCTATATTACTGATGAAAGCTATGGTTTACAGTATTATGTTGTACATCTGCCATTCGTGAAGGAGATGAGCACAATTTCCATAAATTAGTTATGGATGCAGCGAATGAAACTAATTATTCATGAAATTTCAACAAGAATAATAAAATTTACATGAGTTTATTGTGATAATAATTATTAGCTCGAAGGAATATTTCTACAGAGACTCCTTCTAAACTCTACTTATCATTTTTCCTTCTAGGTGGCATAATTAATTCATGAAACAGTTTTAGGCAGAGCTTCTGCCGGGAGTTTTGTAATTAGTTTCTTTTAAGAAACTTGATTTGTTTAAAAATTTCAACACTTGAGAAATAAATAAAAAACCGCGAATTTGGTTTCGGAGAATAGTCATTTTTTAATTTGTCAAAAATTAAAAAATAAAAAAAGGACTGTGAATGTAAGGATGTAAAACAGTCACACAATAAATTGTTTTAAACATAGGGTAATTATTAGATTTAGAACATTGAAAATTTTTTTGAATCTAACAGTGATTAAGTTGCTTAATGAGATAATATGCGATGAGAGATGAGCAAATGTAAGATATGAGACTTATACTAAAACATTATAAAATAAAGTACCTTGTTAGATATAACGCCTTGTATGAGCTATATTATGATTTGTATTTTATGAATTGATACTTTGTTTTTCTAGTTTAAGAGGCATCAAACAGATTACATTATCCAAGAACACTATTCAAAATGGCCAAATCCTTGCGTGCTAGTACCCACATAAAAGCTAAATCAGTCAAACGTAAGGCTGTTTTCCAACATGTTGTGAATGCCAGAGAACAAAGACTATCAGAGAAGTTAAAAAATGATCTAATAAAACAAAAACTGGAGGATTTAAAGAAAAATGAAGGTATTGAAATGGATGCTGCATCTTTGATCAAACAAGAAGAAGAAAAGGCTAAAGCAAAAGCTCAAGAACCAGAAAAGACAGTTAGTACTTCAGGTTGGAGAGAAGCTAGTCACCATAACTATAAGAAGGCTCAAATTAGAAAGAATAAGAAGAAAAATAAGTTTACTAGATTCTAATTTATTATTGCCAACAATAGTTATAGTCATCACCACCAACATTGTATATTAAATAGAAGTTAATAATTTGTCGATTATGATAAATAAAATAAGCATTTGATTATGGAACACAGTTTTATTGCGTTTGTTATTAAAAATAATTCATTATTTAAGATCATATATTTATTAAGGTATCGGCTTACAAAGTTAGTTGTTAATGTTTAAATATCCGATAATGTTTTATATCTCTTGCTTTCTTTCTTATATTCATTAAAATAAATTTGATTAGTGATTAGTTTTGTTAATATTTGATAAAGAATATAAATCAAAAATAAAATTAAATTCAATGGTTCGCAGAAACATGAGTTGGTTTTTGTCATCCAAAGATGAATGTTAAAAAAATGCTGTATTACAATTGTTGGTCAAAAGTATAGTCGTAATTATTCGAATCAACTTTGTTAAAACTTTTTATCGTTCAATTTAATTTTATTTTTCATTTATTATAAATGAGGTATCAATTTTTAATGAGAATCGAAATCTGATTCTACTAATAATTTTAATAATGACATGTCTGAGGTCATACTAATTCGACAGTTCTTTTATCTTTGACGTTTTTTATCTTTGCTCTACGTTCCCTTCTCAGTCTACTTTGCATCATATAATACGTCGCTCTTCTGATTATAGTTTCTAGAATTGATATATTGTAATTGTAATGAGGATATTTACAATTGACTCTATTATATAATTCGTGCATCAATTCCATTCTTTCTTCTTTTTTTGTGTCACGGACCCAGGTTTTATAGCCTAAAGGATAATGCAACTCATTTTCGAATATATCTAAAATATTCTTTTCTCTTTCTAAAGCTTCTTCAGGGGAGTCTAGTTGCAAAACTTCAGCTAACCCATGAGCTGACAATCTAGAATCTGAGACCTTTTTTTGGCGTTGTCTTTTAGTATGATTGCTTTCAATATTATCTTGAATACCTAAGTCGCTTTTGTTAATTTTATCATTTCTTTTACTGTAGCTTCTTAACACTTCCTTAGTTGTGTTATAGCGACTCTGTCTTGGCTGTTTAACATACGCGGACTCCTTGCTTCCCGATCTCGTCAAGTCATCTGTGTGGAATGGGGATTGAGGCTCAACCTGTGGATAATCAAATATATTCAACGTATTAGTTGAACCTTGTGAAGTTTTACTTGTGACGCTAGAATTACAATCTTCTGAATTATAGTACTGCAATTGATTTACAAGTTCAGTATCATTTGAACTAGAAGATGAACTTTCAGGTAATGCACGTAAACTAGCATCCAAGGGAGCAACTTCGTTGTTATCGAATATCATATCAATTGGACTTATTAGATGTGAAGATCGAATGTTATCCCTGTATCTGTAACTTTTGTAGCCATTTAGTTTAGTTGGGAAAGCCAAAGTATTAGTATCGATTTCAGTTGGGTTATAAAATTCTTGAGATGAAAATAAATAGTCTTCAAGATTTAGCATAATTAATAAATAAAATTTGTGTTACTGGTATTTTTAGGTCAGCAATAGTTTTGTGTGAAAATAATGTTATTTACACATATATATGTATGTATATATTAATATAGGAATAAAGGTTAAAAGAATAAGACTTAAGCATTTGAATTAATCCAGTCCATTTTAAAAAAATGTAAAGTAGGAAATAGAATTTTGCAATCTTTAATCTAAGTTATACATCCTTATCTATTTATATGTTCTCAAGTTACAATGTATATAGTATTGACCGAAATGCACAATAACAGAATATCATTTATCTTTTTAAAAGGAAAGATCAACACACTTGAACAAATGTAGAACAATTGAGAGGATTTCAAAAGTTAATTCTGCATTATGATTCAAGAACAAGAGGAATAACAGAAATATATTAATATCACAATTGATATTAACATTAATATTAAAATTAGTATTAGGATATTTTCATTTTTTTTGGTTTCTACGAAAAGCGACAGATAAAACAGTAGAAAAGTAGCTCAACAAAGACTCATTTCAGTAGATATGTTAATGGGGTTGATATTCAAATCACTGTAGAAACGAATCGATTCCACTATGTGTTACTTTTTCATGATGTAGCACCTGTTAGGATCACACAATCTCTCAAGCCTAATGTTAGTATAAACTACTTCGTCATTCAGTAATTCGAGTCAGGATACTAGCGAGCAAGTATATTCGAACAAAACAAATACAGCATTGGCGATGTTACTATAGTTGCTGTAGTTGCACATAATTCAAAAACACTATTTTAATTCAACCCAATAACTTGCTGGGGATCTTTGTTCGACAAGAAATTCAGATAATTGAATAATATTACGTATAGTGTAATTGATTGAATTACAATCCGAAATGAGATGTTAACATCTCAAGCAAAGTATAAAAAATGATATCTGTTTGCTGAAGGGTCGTGTGAAGGTTTCTAACAGATAAGATATATAGTTATCATTTTTTTCTGATAATAGAATTTTTATTTCAATACAAACATGCAAAATCATTGAATTTTACCTGTGGCACATAAAAAGAAACGAAGATCTCTTGGTGATTTTTGGATCTGCGGAGTGCATTAAGGAAGAACGAAGAAAACCAGAATTAGAATATAAAAAGAAAAAACAAAAAAAAAGAAGCAAGTCTGAAATACACTACTAATGAACAGTGATAACGCGTAGTAAATGTAAAATTCAAAAAGAAGAAAGGCCAACACAATACAAATATTGAAACAATATTTGTATATTGCAAATTGTAATCGTACACGTTTTTGTTACTATCTTCAATCGTAAAATATAAAACGTAAGATGAACAACGATAATTGATTCAAATAGTTACATTTGTTGTACGTGCCTTTGTCTTTTCTATTTTAAAGTGGGGGTGTATTGGTTTTTAATTTATTGCTTTCATACGTATTGAGATTATATTAATATTGAGATTTGTTTTGTTTCTTTGTCCGTTGGTATCAGTGTAGTGAATCTTTTAATATTTGAATGGAAAAGTTGAATCGAATGGGTTTATCGTCGTTCGTTGTAGAACCAAGGTAGTAGGAAATTAAAAAGGTGCAAATGACTTTCTACACATAATTGTGTAGAAAGTCAGGAAATAAATTCACATATCCATGGCAATTCAGTTATTGTTTTTCTTAGTCCTGCATACGTTTCTTCCCACAAGAGATATCAATCGTGATATTTCTATTTTAGGCATGTTTCAATTTCTTCAGATAAAATTATAACGAAATAAATTATACGCTTTACAACGAGAGAGAGAATGCCTTAATATCTTTTATGATAATCAGCCATTTCGCCTGTATAAATCTCCATATTTCCAAATCGGTTTCATAGAGTTACTCAATGTATTCTCTGTGTGGTGCGCAACAGTTGTGGCTATTCACAATACACAAATATTATCTGTAAATGCTCGCACAATCACTTAAATAAATACAAATACACGTACTCTTGGTATATGATTTGAGCGGTTTTTCCGCAGTAATGCTAATTCTTGATGATAAGACAACTAAATACATAACAATGTTTCGCAAAATACTAAACCTTTCATGTTAAGAGGGAAACACGAGGTTTAACGACGAGGCGTGTTGATAATATTTATTTATTTGAGGTGAAGGGGGAATTCACAATGAGAAACATGATTATATTCTTGAAATGAATATTGGGGTTGCTAGAGATTATTATAAGAATAATCGCTGTAATATATGGAATAAACGAGACTGAAAACGTTTATTCCATATATTAAAACAGTGCTTCCATTTTGGAATTTAAGATTTAAGATAAGATTTAAGATAAGATTTAAGTTTTACGTTTTAAGTTTTCAATGTTTAATGGTGACCGATGTATATGTTGGTCGCGTTGGGTTGTTTGGGCCGGACTTAATATAAAATAACTAGAACCGCCTAACTCTGAACTCCTTAAATGAACATACCTCATTTGTGTTCCAATAGTTGTATTGCAGCATATAGCAATAATATTTGCTAATGTTAACTAGTTCCCCCAATATTGTTTTTCTTTCTTATCTGTACGAGGGAGGACGGAAGCCACATGCACAAACTACGTACAAAATTTAAAAAACCTTTAATTTTAACTTTATTGTATTTGAATGAACAACAATATTGGTCACAGATAAAAAGATATACATAATTAAGAACAAGTGAATAAGGAACATATGGAAAGGCATCCACGTTTAAACGGAACTTAAAACAATCACTACTGCGTGACTCCAATATAATGTTTCCTAGATAACAACATCATTAGAAAGCATTTCACACAGGTGCATGTTGCCAGAGAGTTAGTATTAATATCATTGATTTTGTTAAGAAAGTGTATCTTGTTAACTAAAACAATTGTTAGCACATATAAATATATATATGTGTGAGTGTATATATAATGATTATCTTTCCGAAGAAGTAACAAAAATGAAAGCACGTGACAAGTTTTTTTTCAAATTGTGACATATGATAGTACCATCAGGTTTTTCGTGCCGTGAAAACCGAATCGTACGGAGAGAGTTAAATATGGGGGTGTTTTGTTTTTGCCTTCGGCCCTTCGTGCCCTTAGCATTTCGCCCATCTGAGTTGTATTTTCAAACTGAGGAAAAAGTAGTACATTACAAAGAATATGATTGGTGGATAGTTGGTATTTCCTACAAGTGAGGGGTTGGGGAAGGAGATAGAGAGATATTGCCATTAAAATCATTGAGAGATGAATTGTACTAGTGTCAAATCATTACAAAAACCGATGGACATAGTTTCAAGTGACGTTTTGCTGAATGGGGATATACTGCAGAACGAATAGACGGTTCGTCCGAACA
Organism: Tetrapisispora phaffii CBS 4417; assembly: GCF_000236905.1. Lineage (NCBI taxonomy): Eukaryota > Fungi > Ascomycota > Saccharomycetes > Saccharomycetales > Saccharomycetaceae > Tetrapisispora > Tetrapisispora phaffii. The sequence continues at coordinate 288,381 of NC_016532.1, forward strand.
AACGGAATATCTATACGCCTCACACACGACTTACCATGTCAGTGAGTAAACTGGCCAATAGTAGAAGTCCTTTTTCTCTTGTTACTCTGCAAGCAATTGCGCCATTGTAAGAAATCACATGCAAGTGTCAAATAACGGGCTCTCTAGTTACACCCATCCCCCCCCTTCACAACACACACGGTCAAGTAAAGTGTTAATACGTGTATATAATATAAACAGCGATACAATGTATCATAGGCCAAGCAATGTTCCGACTAAATTGTGTTCTTGTTCAGTGTCAGAACATACGAACATCTATTCTTTCACTCCTATTGGTGATTTGGATTGTATCTCCCGCATATTGTGACACCAAATCCCCACCAACAATAGTAACAAACTCTTCCTAAAAACCCGCTTTTACGCACTGTGTGTTTAATCAGTTTTGATTCGACCTACATAGTTTTCAAGTTACAATAGTATATATTACATTGCTTCTATTTTAAATTATAGTACATTTCTACTATAAAGAATCTATATCGTCAATGTGTACTTTGCTATACCAATTAGCCAGTGCTAATATCATAATACGAATAACAACACTGTATTAATATAATAGATATGCTTAATGTCTTGTATTGATCGATTGATAACCTATATCTTATACTTTCAATAAGTTCCCGTACTTCTCTCTCTCTATTGTGATAATACATCATGGAAACTTAACTCTCTTTCAATTCGAGATTTTCTTGTGTTTTTTTTATGTTTTTACTTCTTCGTAGTTTTCTTCGCAGTTTTCAAGTTTTCAATTTTTTAATTACTAGCTAATTTCTTTCTTTTTCCTATTTGTTGAAAACTAAACTGGCTAAATCTACTTTTTAATCTTTTAAAATTTGATATATAAACCAATTCATTTTTTGAAATTCTACTAATGGTTATTGTAAATGTATGAACTGTTACCATTGATACTGTATTGATTAATATTCTTCTCGTTTCTTCTCTTTTATCTTTATTTTCCATCACACACACCAGACCTATATATACATATTTATATATTGATACTACTATTTTCTTTTTTCAAGTGGAAGATTTTAATATAGTAAATCAAAAGATAACTGACAACAAATCTATATATAACATATATACATAACGCACATAATCCAAGATGGCTGAACAAAAACAATCCAATTTTATGATTGATTTCCTTATGGGTGGTGTCTCTGCTGCTGTTGCAAAGACTGCTGCTTCCCCTATTGAAAGAGTTAAGTTATTAATCCAAAATCAAGATGAAATGATTAAGCAAGGTTCTTTGGACAGAAGATACGACGGTATTGTCGAATGTTTCAAGAGAACTGCCAAGAATGAAGGTATCGCTGCTTTCTGGAGAGGTAACACTGCCAATGTTATCAGATATTTCCCAACTCAAGCTTTGAATTTCGCTTTCAAGGATAAAATTAAGGCTTTATTCGGTTTTAAGAAGGAAGAAGGTTACGCTAAATGGTTTGCCGGTAACTTAGCTTCTGGTGGTGCCGCTGGTGGTTTGTCTCTATTATTTGTCTACTCTTTAGATTATGCCAGAACTAGATTGGCTGCTGATGCTAAATCTAGCAAAAAAGGTGGCGAACGTCAATTCAATGGTTTAGTCGATGTTTACAAGAAGACTATCAAGTCCGATGGTTTTGCTGGTTTATATAGAGGTTTCTTACCATCTGTTGTTGGTATTGTTGTCTACAGAGGTCTATACTTCGGTTTATACGATTCTTTGAAACCAGTTGTCTTAACGGGTTCTCTAGAAGGTTCCTTCCTTGCTTCATTCTTATTAGGTTGGGTTGTTACTACCGGTGCTTCCACCGCTTCTTACCCATTAGATACTATTAGAAGAAGAATGATGATGACCTCCGGTCAAGCCGTTAAGTACGATGGTGCCTTCGATGCTTTCAGAAAGATTGTCGCCAAGGAAGGTGTTCCTTCTTTATTCAAGGGTTGTGCTGCTAACATCTTAAGAGGTGTTGCCGGTGCCGGTGTTATTTCCATGTACGATCAATTACAAATGATCTTATTCGGTAAGAAGTTCAAATGAGCGAATTGAAATAAAGTACATCTTACGTTGATTTAATGTCATAGCTTTCAAAATTAAAATTTAATTGGATCGTTGTTGTTGTAAATTTAAAGATTTTCCATTTGTAAATATTATAAAGGATAATAAAAAATTAGGAGATAATAAAAAATGTATCAATAATATATATATTTTTTAAGTTAAAAAACCAAGAGAAAAAATGTGATATTCATTTGATATACACTATTAAATATAACTCTGTGAAAACTATTAAAGTTTATCATTTTTTTTTCTTTATTTATCTTTTAAAATGCAATTCAATTTTCCACTTTATAACAGTTTTGCTTTCCTGTCATTATTCTCAATTTTTTTTACGTTTCATTTTCAAAACACCATTCGTGGACTAAACTTTAAAAGATTAACATAATATTATAAAGATAATGACAATCATTTATTTAATGCAAGTTTTATAATATATATTTAAATATTCCTATTTTTGTTTATAATACACAAGATTACATCTTGATTTTTTAAATTCATCAAAAATCAACATGACTTTCTAAATTTTACAACTACTGAGGATATTTTAGTTAAACATTTTTGACTGTTTGATTTTTTTTTCGATTTGAGACCTTCTTTTCTGAAATTTAGCGTTTTAAAAACACTAAATACTAATGGGATACTTATTTACCTAATCTAGACAATATTATAATCATCATAAAAAATTATTACAACCTACAAAACTATTTATTCGAAGTTTATATTAAACAACGAAAGACAGGATCTAAACTTTTAAAAATAAAACTATGAAAATTAGAACATAATTCTTCCTTAGACAGCGTCTTCGACTTGTTCAGCTCTTCTTTTCACTTCAGTTTCCAAATTCTTTAATAACATGGTTTCAGCTCTTTCAACATCGATCATTCTGCTACCGACAATTTCAAAGACTCTTTCAGTTTCACTAGCAACTTCTTCTTCACTTCTCTTACCAATATCAATAGATGTTCTTGTAGCTCTTCTTAAGTTAGCAATTCTGTTACCGGATCTACCGACAATAGCACCAACATAAGTTTCTGGGATGTTAACCAACTTCTTGAATTCTTCACCGGTTCTTCTAATTGGAGTTCTGGTTCTGTTAGCAGAACCTGTACTTTGTGCACCTTGGCTAGAGTTACGGTTGTATGGAGTGTAATATTCTCTAGCTGGGTTAGTTGGTGGGACAACTTCCTTAGCGACTAAAGTGTCGACAGCAGTTAAAACTTTAGTAATGGCGACTGGGAAACCTTGAATTTCTAATAATCTTTCGTTAGATCTTGGTAAGAAGTTGTTAGTGGCTAACATCTTGACACCGAAGTCATTGATGTAAGATTTAATTCTGTCACCGTTTTTACCGATGATAGCAGAACATTGAGATCTCGTAACTAAGACTCTAATGTTGACAATGTCCTTTAATTTATCTGGAGTTTCTTTCATTTCTTCAACAGATGGTTTTGGTAATCTGAACCTTAGGAAGAAGTATGGGGAGACTTCAGAACTGACTTTTTCCTCGGACTCAGAATCTTCAACAGCAGTTGAAGCTAAGACTCTACAAACGTCACCAATGGAATTGGCAACATCCTGAATCTTACCAGTGGAGGTTAAGACTCTGTCTGAACAGTTTGGCTTGCTGTCAGAAATATTAATGGTGACATTGTTATCTTCTTTGATTTTTTCGATGGTAGCACCTTGTTGACCAATGATTGCACCAGCTTCATCCAAAGATAGTAATAACCTTTGGGAGATGACATGATCAGCGATGTTCTCATCAGTGACTAATGGTTGAGTAGTAGAAGGAGTAGTAGAATCAGACATTTGTTTTTTTAAATTTTGTATTTATTAATTAAATTTATATTTGTAGGATAATAAAAGAAATAAGTTTGTGGTGGTTGGTTTACTTTTTAAATGAATAACAAGTGAAATAATATGATATGTATATACGTAAACTAAATATCCTTTTTTTTAAATTCTTTTTACTTACACGTACGTTTTGTGAAAAATTGTAATAATACAATTGTACTTATATAATGTAATAATAATGAAAAATAAAAATAAAGAGAACAAGTGGGAAATAAGTTACAGGAGATGCAATGACAAGAAGAGATACATGGGTTACTATTTCCCACATCATGTAATTTGAATTCGAACTCATTACATGAAAAACAAACTAAAATAAAGAGCACGCAAATGTGAACGCAAAGCGAACGCAGAACACATCGTGAGAAGTAGAATTAGATCTAAACAATTACTGAACAGAATGGAGTGGAAAATTTGCAGTCCCTTTAACAAAGTTTAAAACAATAGCGCAACAAAACCATAACGCATACAATAATTAAAGAGATGAACGCACTGTTAAGACATAAAGACGTTAAAGGACACATGACAAGAAGGAACAAATGGACTACTAGCACGCACAATAACAAGAACATGACAAAACAGAACTTTGCTCTTCAGTGCTGATTCAAGTTGAACTATTGAAAACATTGCAACTGTAAGTAAGCTTCCTTAGCATATATACCCTACAAGAGTGTGAAGAGCTTCATAGTAAAAATTGCTCTCTTGTAGTGAAAGTAAGTACTATAGAGTTTAATAATTAGTATCATCACCATATTACCATTACCGTTATCATAAGGACAACGCAACAACAACAGAATAAACAACCACATACATAAAAAGACAAAAAAACAACACCTCGACAGGGTAATACGTATGGGCGTTTATGTTGGGCTATTGCTGTACGTCGTCTCAGGCTAGTGCCAAGGAACGGCCTCTTGCGTCTCGCTTCCGTGGATCGGAAAGGAACACACAAACCACATAACCGAACCGCAGCCGCCACTTAACGCCACCCGGTCGTGGCGGCGTTAAGCGGTGACGGTGGGGTAACAACAACGCCGTCGGTCCACGTGACTATATTACCCTCTTGTTGCTTGCCGTCGTTTAAAACGATCGTATACATGTCTCATGTTGAGACAAACTCAATTATCATTGTAATGTTAAGCACTAGTGGTACCAATACTGAAACTAAATATCGGTCCTTTCGAACTGTGATTAGAATAGCATTCATCATAGTGGATCAGAAGTTCGTCGATAGTCGGTGAGCAATTAATTACTCAATCAGTCAATTACTAGTCGCTTTCTTTTTAATTCCATCGTAGTTTTCAGAATTAATAATATTGTAGTAATGGCTCATACACACATTCTGCTAATTTCATCCACGCACAGCACAGGTTTGTTTCTTTTTCAGTCTGTGCTCTTCCGTGATGATGCGGTTCGGGTGCACTCTCGAGTCGATGAGCGGGCAATGGGAAAAGAAATGTGAAAAAGTAAGTGGAAAAGAAAGAAAAATATCAATGATAAGTTACTAGAAAGCTTTAACCACTGCGAAAGCAAAAAGAAACTAAGACGTTAGGTTATTACTAATAGCAAAAGCATGCTTAGAAATAAAGGTGCTCATGTAAGAATATCTCATTCATCAAATCGTAAATGCATTGTATGTATGTGTGTGTTTTCATTTTTCATTATTTTATATAAGAGAGTTGCTTTCTCTTTTACTCCTTTTTTAAATTCAATATCTTGTTTCGTATTGCATCATTATATATAACTCGTTGTGTATAAGCAACGTACAAACTATACTCCATACACTTACAAGAGAAAAACATTTATAAAACATGACAATTTCATCAGAATTACCAATCGTTGAATGTGTTGCAAGAGCACGTATTCCTACCACGACAGGTGGCCCAGATATTTTTCTACATCTTTACAAGAATAACAAGGACGACAAAGAACATCTGGCAGTCGTGTTCGGAGAGGATATTAGATCAAAATCGCTATTCAAAACTAGAAAAAATGATACACAACAAGATAGAATGATCAGAGGTGCATACGTTGGGAAACTGTACCCTGGGAGAGAATCTGCAGATGTCGATGACAAGCAAAAGTTGCAGTTACAATTTGATAGTGAAACAGGTGCACTCGTTTACGATGCAAACACAACTTGGAACCCCGAAAATAATACACTAGTGAGGATCCACAGTGAATGTTACACCGGTGAAAATGTTTGGTCTGCAAGGTGTGATTGTGGTGAACAATTTGATAGAGCAGGTCATTTAATGGCGATTGATAGAGAACCCGAAACAAATATCATCGGTGGTAATGGTCACGGTGTCATCGTATACTTGAGACAAGAAGGCCGTGGTATCGGTCTAGCTGAGAAACTGAAAGCTTACAACTTACAAGATTTAGGTGCAGACACCGTACAGGCTAATTTACTACTGAAACATCCAGCAGACGCAAGAGACTTTTCAATTGGTAAATCCATTCTAATAGACTTAAATATAAAGAATGCAAGACTGTTAACAAATAATCCAGATAAGATCGAACAAGCAAACTATCCACCTCTATTAAACTGTGTGGAGAGAGTTCCAATGATTCCAATTAACTGGTTGAATTCTAACAATGGTATCAAGTCAAAGGAAATCGACGGTTATCTAAGAACGAAAATGGAAAAAATGGGCCACTTATTGTCGAAACCACTAAACTTACACACAGCAGAGACAGTAAACACTTTAATATAGAACATATCCCTTCCCACAGAATGAAATTCTCATACATATCTGCATAATACATACGTTCCCAATCGTTCGATATCCTCTATAAAATAAAAAGGACAACTATATAAGTAAAATATAATATAATTGAAGAGAACCTAGCTAATGCATACTCACTGAACAAGTTTATAGATGTACCTTCTTCAACATCCACCTTACTTAAGTCTATATATATGTTTATATATCTAGTAGCTTGGTAAGCAGTTGCTTGGGTAAGCTGTTACTCCAGACATTGATTGAAAGACTACGGCTGGGTAATTGCGCGCCGTGGCGAACGACTATTGATTCGATTTACAACTTGAACAGTAAAAACACCAAAAAAATACATAATAATAATCTTTGTACTATATATTATTTAAAGTAAAATTAGTAGGCGGCAAAATATAAACTATACTATAATTTAAAACGTTAAAACTGTTATTTTAATATTCACAGATTTCTATATATGTATTTCGCTCGTGTACTGAGTCCTTAAGGAGATACATATTATATATCAAGAATAACTGAATAATCCTAGTCCGAGAAGCTATAGATTCAGACAAGAAGGCACGATGAGCCTTGACTTTTCTAATATTTATGATATTGTCATCGACAATAATGTAACGATAAATGATAAAATCGGACTTCTAACGAGCTTCAAAGGGCATATTAAAAAAGAGTTAGTAAACATCAAACTGATAGATAAATACCTAAATGCATTGTTGTTCATTCTAAACAACTACACATATATAACTAACCCAAACGAAAGCGATGCTAATCCAGAAAATAATAAATTGATTAGTATATCCCATTCTACACTTTGTTATCTGATCAAGCGAGTGGCCATGCAAGCACCAACGCATTTTGATAATTATACTATTTCGCGATTATTGTTTTATTTAATTCATTCAGTACCTTATGAGAAGAAATTTTGGATAAGTTCAACAAGGGCAATTGAAGCAATCTTTTTGGTTTCACCAAGTATTTTAGAAAATTCTTTGAAAAATTTATGCTTAAATGATTTCTCAATATTTATAGACAATGGAATGAGTGATGATACAATTAATATGTTGATTAAGAAAAATGATATGAATAAAAATATCCTCGCAATTGGAGAACTTGTTAAGACCGACGAAAAAAACAATAGAAACCCACTGGAACGAATAGATGATTTTAATAGCGTTTTTATCAATATTTTAAACAATATAGATTATAACGATGAAAACTCACATGCTTTTGCAAATTTAGCTATAGAATTACTAAAAGACCTTTTAACTAAATATTATAATGCAGATTACCTATTAGAATTTTCGAATCAAATTAATGATGAAAACATTAAGAAGCAATTTTTAACTAAAAATAACAAGAACATATTTAAACCAACCAATTCTCCTACAAAACTGCCCAACCCTAATAACAGTTCAGATCCAAGTTTAACTTTCGATATTAAATCGGAGATTGATAGAATTCTCAATACTGATTTAAAATTAGTTACAACATCAAATAACAATAATGAGAATTTAGATTCGAAAAGTTTCCATAATTTTGACCAACTTCTCAATGAAATGGAAAACCTTCTTGTGCCATTTTTAGAGATAAAAGAAACTGAACAAAATTGGAAAATAAGACAAAAAAACATTCACAAATTTAGAGAAATATTAAATGGTAATATTCCTAAGGAATCTCCTGTAAAATTTGTTTTGTTATGTCGAGATTTACAATTCATAGAATGTATATCGAAAGCTGCATTATCATTAAGAACTACGTTAACATTATCTGCATACCAACTACTGAGAGAGTTTTGTGAAATATTAAATAATAACATAGATATAACTGTTATCGAGCAAATTTTTAGCACTCTAAAAATTTCTTTATCATCAACTAAGAAAATATCATCACAAAATGCATTTTATACTCTCATATTACTAGTTGTTAATACAAGTTTTAACAACAAATTATTTCAAAATTCATATACACTAATGAGTGAGAAAAATGTCTTACCAAGAATGTGTTCTGCTGTAATACTAAGGATATTTATTATGAAGTATCCACCAGTAAGTTCCTCTACTATAGATACATCAACGAATAAACTAAGCGCATTAACTATATATATAGAAGAATGGTTAAAAAAAGGTATCACTGACGCACAAACCTCGGTGAGAGAGCCTATGAGAGTCACATTCTGGTACTATTATAAGTGCTTTCCATTATCTGCCAAAAAATTACTTCAAGGTTCTTTTTCAAACCAGTTAAGAAAAGCAATAGAACTTTCAATTCCACAACATTTGGAAGTAGACTACCAACTTACCTCCACAATATCATCTATAAATTCATCAAGAAGATCTAGCTTGATTGGTTCCTCACTGAACAGAAGATTTCCAAATTATGCACAACCAACACACTCATCACAACACTCGACTATTAGGTCAACGAGTGAGACAACTTACAATGAAAACCAGAAAGGTAACCTTTTGATGAAAGGTATTTATTTGGGGAAAAATACAAATAGACATCTATCGGATAATATACAGAAAACTGAATTATTAAATACAAGAAAATCAAGTGCTCCATCCTCATTACCTATCCAGACACACAATGAAATTTTGAAAGGAAATAATGACATAGATGCTTCCATGGATTCATTAAATACAACCAATAATGGTACTGCCCAATTGGATATAACTGGTGATTTAACAAATAATCATTCACATACTCTACTTAAAAAGTATCTCGAGATCAACCAAAATAATAAGGACTATTCAATAACAAAAGGTGGTGCCAAATCAAAGAACGAAAATAGTACATTGAATTTCGATAATAACTCTAAAAAATTATTACATTTAGCTGAAAATTGTAACACTTTAAAAGACACCAAAGAACTACTACATTTTTTACAGGATATGCTTATTAGGAATAACGAGTTCGAGTTTTTTGACATTATCAGCTATTTAAGAGTGGCCATGATAAGATTTCCAAAAGAATTTAGAGAATTAATTAATATTTCAAAATTTTACCAATCTATACCACTTCAATATACCATTGATTTATATGCAATAAATTCACTTGACGTTACTGATTTGATTTCGAAATTTGACCTTAATGAACTGTTAGAAACTATTTCTAACTTATTAAATACATTGGTTAACAATGATGGAACCGAATTATCTCCAGAGGGTAGCTTATATTACATGAAGTATAGACAGTCCATTTTCAATTTTTGTTTGGCAACGATAAATGAGATACTACAAAAGGCGAACATAAATAAAATTGAAAATATGGTGTTACGTAATCTGATTAAGAAGTTAACTGATATTTGCGGTGGAGATTTCGATGAAAGTTTATACTACGAAACTTTGTTTAAAATATATACGCGGGAAAAGTTTATTTTTGTCCAAGTTCTTCGAAGTTTAAATCTAGTTTCAACTAAGTTAAAAATATTTCACGAAATTGAACATAGAGATCCCAGCTTTACAATAGATGAGATTTTAGCAAATGATAAGAAACAATCAAGTCAACAAGACGCTCAACAAAGTGAACATACAGAGAATTTAGATCCTATGTATATGGAAATGACAATGGTGAATCCATTTGGCCAGAAAAGAATGATCAGTGACAGTAGTGTTTTGCATCATGGAAGAGATCAATTTGATACTTATAATAACCAAAATGAATTGAACGAGATTGAATTAGGTCCGCACACACGAAAATTGACTGACATGACAAAAGTTATTAGTATATATCAAACTGCTTCTCAAGATGATAATATCAATGACATGGAAATTGATGGTGATGGAGACGGAGATGTCAATTTAAATAATCATGAATCTGAAACGAATGTTAATTTGAGTGACATATTTCGTAATCAAGAAAAAGAGAATACCGTCAAATTTAGTACCGATCCGCCTAAAATTATAAATAATTCTTCAGCAGGTTCAAATATAAATAGAGAATCTGACAATGATATTGATTTGCTGTCGGATCAAAATTTTACTAATAATGACAATGTAAATACGGAGCCTTCATTCGGCCAGCCGTTACCGCCATCTACCGACTATACTCTAAGCAATCCCGTTGATGTGGTTAAATCGCCATCATTAATAGATGAATTATCTCAAAACACTCTTTCATACCATATTCTATCTAAGTTCATCATATTCAGTAAAACTAACGTTGCTGGGAGTTTCCAAGATATGATTAAAGCTATGGATAGGATAAATAGTAAATCGTTTTCATTAGTGCATTTAGATAAAATACTATCATTCCTCGTTATTTCAAGTAATCAACTTGAATTTATGGATTGGTTAATGTCTGAAAATGGCTATTTGAAATTATTGAATATTTGCGATATTCTTTTACAGTCGGCCGATATTGCACAATCAATTCCAGAAAATATAGTTTCAAGGACATTACTGCTGGTAAATTGTCTACTTCTGTTGAAGAATAGATATAATATCCAGACAATTAATGCTGATCATTACATTAACATTTGGAATTCGATTGTTACTCTCACGGGGAAAATAGAAGACTTTCAAAACGAGGTTTTCGTATTTTCTGAAGAGACAATAAGTTCCTTTTATGAAGCTAATTTAATTACGAGCAAGGTTATTCTCAAAATTTTGAGTTTGTTAGCCACTAGCACCTCAGAGTCTACTTATATTTCAATGAACTGTTTTTTACTAAAAACACTAGCATTATTGACTTCGTATCCTAAAATATCACTAACTGAGTCCAACTACCTAGAAATAGTTGAGATAATGTCCATATATACCCATGATAATAGAACCGAATTACGTTTTGAAAGTTTTAGAGTTTTATCAAACATATACCATCACATTCAATCTGAAAATTCTGAAATAAATAATCCTATGACACTATTTGCAAAAATAGACAGCAAATCAATGAAAATAATACAAAAGATGTTATCTGAAGGTCTTGCTTAAAGTGACTTAACTAGTTTTCACTTATTTTTTTCACCTTAATTGAATGTTTATAGAAAGCTAGTGAAAGTTCAGACACGCGTTAATTTCGAAAACACTATAATGGAACTATTTCAATTATAACGCGTAAAGCTGAACAATCATCGACATCTATGAATATATGATACACGATGTATTATTATTTATCTTCTCGTTTTATTATAATGTATATATCATATAAAGAATATATTATCAATAAACAAAGCATTACAATTTAGTATTAGTTTATTATAAATCGAATTCTTCTTTCATTCTATTTGAAAAATATAGGTAACCCTCAGGGAACAATATATAGACACAATGAGTTTTAAAGAGGAATTAATTGAGCAATTTGGTAATGAAGTAGACAAGTCAGATGTTATTGCATATCTAGAGAACCTGATCAAAATATACGCATTGAATATAGAAGAATTATTTATTAAATGGGAACAATTTTCATATCACAGACATGAAACTCATACTGCAATGAACACCAAAAATCTAGATGGGTTCAAAAATTTCCTTCAAAAACAAATCGAAAAAAAAGCACAGAAGTTTTCCAACACTAGCAATGTAACTTCTTCAGGATTGAAGTCAAAAATTATTGGTTCCAGTCCTTCTTTATTTGGTTTTAATTCACCAAGAACTCCAATTATCAAGAAACGTAAATTAAACGAGACTCAACCAACTTCATCAGGACAAAAGAGCAGCCAGAAACTGGGATTTTCATCTGGTTCAAATGCGAATAATAAAAGTGAGAATATTGAAAAGAGTAATACAACCTCTCCTTCAATGACAGGCAGCACACAAATAAACTTACCATCCGATATTACGGTAAGTACACCATCTCCTCTCAAGAGATCTGGTGAAGCTGGTGTTACACTTGATTCTCTAAATCCAAATAATATTGAAACTTCTGAAGGCTTTGATCCAGAAAACGATAAAAAAGTTAAGATTACCCCATTCTATGATCCTATAAAATATAAATTTAGAACAATGAGACAAAATTTACAAGACGCAGCTGATGTTCTCGATGAACAGATCGAAATATTTTGCAAATTAGCTAAAGAACATTTTAAATTAAGCCAGAGTGACTTTGGAGATCCAACAATCCAATCGCAATCAGAAATATATGCTGTAGGCAGAATTGTCCCAGATTCTCCAACCGCAGAAGGTTTCTTAAACATAGATTCACTTGCATTAGAGGCTTCTCGTTTGATGGGTATAGGTAGAAGAGTTAGACTTAACTTTTCCAAAATCAATGAGTGTTCATTATTCTGTGGTCAAATCATTGTGTTGAAGGGTAAGAATGCAGATGGTGATTACTTTATGGTAGATGAAATTTTAAATCTACCATACCCAGATTCACCTGTATCAACTGTTGAAGATATTGAAAACTCTAATATGATCCAAAACGGCAAATCAATGAAAGTAATAATAACTAGTGGACCGTACTTTCCAGAAAACGATTTCAATGTGCAGCCTATTAAAGAATTTGTTGATAAGATAAACAATAAAATAAAACCTCATACTTTAATTATGTTTGGACCATTTATAGATATCACACAGAACTGTATAGCTAAAGGTGCAATCCCTCAGTTTCATGGAGTTACACAACAACCAAGAACTCTAGATGAAATATTTACCAAGGTTCTTGTGCCTTTATTAAGTGGAATTAACAGTTCAATTCAAGTTATTTTAGTCCCCTCAACTAGGGATGCAATTTCTCACCATGCAGCATATCCTCAAGATTCATTTGATAGAAAGAAATTGCAATTACCTAAGAATTTCAAATGTTTTACAAATCCATCCACTTTTCAACTGAACGAAGTGTTTTTTGGATGTTCGAATGTGGATATATACAAAGATTTGAAAGAAGTTGCTAAGGGCGGAAATACTGCAATGAGAAATAGATTTGATAGAGTTTCTGAGCATGTGTTGCAGCAACGTCGTTATTATCCAGTTTTTCCAGGTGGAATTAGGAAAACAGCGAAAATATTAGAGAATAAGAAGAAAGTGATTGAACATATCTCAGGAGCTGATTTAGAGGTACCTTACTTGGGATTAACTGAATTTGTTGGAGAAATTTCACCTGATGTAATTATCATGCCAAGTGAGATGCAACATTTTGCAAGAGTTGTTCAAAATGTGGTCATGATAAATCCAGGACGTTTTGTTAGACCTAATGGAGGTAGAGGTACTTTTGCTGAGATGACAATTGAACCTCCTAATGTTGAAAATGGTAAACTTACGAAAATGTCTGATGAAGATTTATTTTTACATAATGTTTGGAAACGTTCCAGAATTGATATTATTACAAATTAAATAAGCATATTTATAAATATATAGATTATAATATTCAAACAAAAATTGTATTATTTATTAGTGTACATAAATGATCTATGTAGTCTTGTCAATTACATTATATTATTGTCATTGAATAGATTATAATTTAACCTTCAATTTGTTAAATAAACCTTTCTTTTTCTTTGAAGATGTTTCTGATCGAGATATCGAAGAAGCGTCCTTACCTGCTGCATGGCGAGGTTTTGATGGGGTATGACTATTATTAATTATTGAACTTGCTTCATTTTTACTTGAAATATCTTTTGAAGCTTGTGAATGATTATCGTTCAAAGCAGAGTTACTAACTGGTTGTTTTGAAGTTAGACTTTTTCCTGGGGTATGTGTGCTGTGACTTTTATGCTTACTTTCTGCTTTAGTATGCACAGCTGGGATAGAGTTAGAGGTATGATTTGCTCCTTCTTTATTTCGAGTGGCTTCTAATGTTTGTTTGATGTTGCCATCTTTGCTTGCTAAAGGATCCAACGTTTTTGGAACAGTTTCTTCTAAAGTATTACTTTTCTCATTCGCTTCTTTTAAGTTCGTTGGAACAATATTAGTTGAGTTTTCTTTAGAATTTGCTTGTAATCTTGCCACGGATTCTACCAAGTTACCATCAGAGTCGTATCTTACGTTGAAATTTTTTGACGTTGGAATATTCAATGGTAGAGTGGCACCGGCAATACTCGAAGAACTATCATCAACCAAATCCCTCATAACTAATCTTGTGCCGGTAGCATCCTTAACAGATTTCATTGAAATTAACGAATTTTTCTTTTTAATTTTATTTTCAATTCCACTATTAGTGACGGGAGTCTTTGATTCCATTTTTGATCTAATAGCATCTTGCGGAACAGATTTATTAGCATCTAATTGATCATTTGCGGAATCTTTTTGAGCAGCATATTTGCCATCACTGAAATCATCCACAATACTTGAAACTTTCGTTACAAATGCGTCGGTTGTATGTTGTTCAGTAGTTGGGTTTTGATTATTTGAAGTAGTATGAGAATTGTTCTTGTTCTTATTATTCACCCTTTTAACAGAGGCAAATAGATTACTATTTTGGTGAGAATGTAGGTCACATTTGTTAGCTGTCACAACTTTAACCATTACATAATAAACCAGTACCACTAAATGTTCGAAAATAACTGCCATAACAAAAATCTTAAATGCCGAATGATCTATTGGACTAGTAATTAATGTGTCCAATCTTTTGGATTTCGATGTGACTTCCGTATCAGCAACATATGGGTGTAATAATTTTGAAAATCTATACATATAAGTTGTAGTCATTGTGACAATTGAACCAAAAATGGCTAAAAAGATGGTAATTAAATCCCATATATTTTTCTTACATTCAGTTGATTTTTGACAGATTGATGAGTTAACAGTGGAAATTTTTGATGCCATTGGTTTACAATTTTTGTAAGCTCTTAAGATATCTAATCTGAAAACAATAACATTAAAAATAATCGAGATAAATGGAGCTAATGGCCATATACTAGAGAACATTGCAATATAACCGAATTGGGAAACGATTTTTTTATAATTGTCATCTAAATCAAAATCTCCCCAAACATTCAAAGAGTTTTGATATTTATCAATAGTATTCCAAACTCTATAATCATCTGGATAATATTGTTTAATAATATCAATACTTTGTTGTTTTTGAATTTTTTCATTCTCCTTTTCCTTTTGTTTATCATCGGTGCCTTTCTTCTTTGCCAACTTTATCTTTATTTTATTAATAATAATTGGTAATAAATTTTCAGTTAAAATAATAATAATTTGATTTGTTACAATAAAGAAAAACAATTGTGTTTTATATCTTGTATTATCAATAACGAAAGTATTATCAATAACAGTTAAATATTTTCCGATAGCATCCTTAACACCAAAATTAATTAAATGTCCACATGGTGTATAGATAAATAGAGTGATTAACAATGGAATATAATTTGTACAGAAGGTGAACAAAATATTTTTTTCTAATTTCGATTTATTTATTTCCACAATATTATTTGAATAATTTTCCCAATTAACATATGGATTCACAATATATTTATTATACAATAAATTTAAAATTGGAACAAATGTTGCTAGTAAGATAGTTGGCATTAATGATAAAATTATTTTCAATAAACCAGAAGATGGATATAATTGCGTCAAAATAATCTCCAACGAAAAGCAGAATAATTGAGCAGTTAATAATAAACTAACAAAAAACAGAATTATTGGTAAAAAAACAATTTTTTTAGCAATAATACTTTTTGATAGTTTATAATTTTTATTTGAAACTGGATTAAACTGAATTAAATTCTCGACTAAGTTTGACTTATTAATATAATAACTTTTATCTTGATAAATCCATGAAATAATAAAATAGAAGGAATTCAAAGATAGTAGAACCGAATAAATTAAATTAAATTCATATGGGAATGAGATCACTCTTAAAATTAAACCTAAAATCGAGATTTTAAATAATGATTTGATATATTTTTTGAAGAAAATAAAATAAATGAATAAATCTTGATTACCATTTAAATTTAAAACCTCAATTAAGTCATTATCGTTTGGTAATACATGATTGAAATCTTTAACAATTTTTGTAGAAATTGAATGATCTATCAACTTTTTATTATAAATCAAATTCAATGGCACAATGAATTTAATAAAATTCAAACCTGTACAATCGATAGTCGTTGACTGCGAAATATCAGTTTTTATAAATACGTACAAAAAATTTCCATTCAGTCTAATTAAGACATTTTCATACAATTGATTAGCAGCAGCATCACTAGTATTGATTAAATTTTGCTGTTTTAAAGTTGACAGTAAGACCAACAAATTTTTACTTATTATATCAATTGACTCAAAATTCGAAATATCAATCACAATACAATAATCAGCACTCAATTGTTCGATTTGTTGTGTATTCTTATTCAGTATATGATTTGACACAAAGTCAATTAAATAAGATTGATCCACAGTAACCATACTTACTTACAATCCGTGTGCGTGTATGTATGTACGTAAGATTTGTATGATATAGTAAATTACAATTGTAGTTCCGTCGTCGCACATGCAATAAACCAAGCAGTTTATTAATTGAGGAAAATCGGAACCTTGTTTTCTTATATTTGTGTCCATGTATATATACATTTATAATCTTTGAGACATTTCGTTTTTGTGTAACAGTAATTTTCATTTACTTATTAATATACTACAACTGAAAATGGCACTGAAAAGCCCATACGGATACACATTGTGTTTTTGTGTTTTAGTCAAAACACAAAAACACAAAAACACTAACTGGTTCCACGAGGGTGGCAGCAGCAGCAAATATAAGTTATACGCTGTCGTGCAACATGATGGAACACACACACACACACGGATGTGCATGCCATGGTGCAATACACCGACAAGTGGTAAAATGTAGAGGTATCGTCCATGTCAACGGCACTCGCCGCGCTGTGAGGAAATAGGGATATGCATCAGAATGTGCGGTCTCAGCGTGCGTGTGCGTGTGCGTGTGAACAGCCGCCGTCGTATATGCATATTGGTAATAGGGCGGGCAGGGGGAGGTACTGGATGGAATAAGTAACGTCACGTGTATTCCTCTGCTCTGCTCTCCCCTCGGATAGATCACGTGTTCTACACGTGATAGTCACGTGGCTTTAACATTAGTCACATGACAAATATACCTGAGCACACAAACGCATATATTAACCATGGATATCCTCATCCGGTCTTATATTACCATGTGTATCAACCATGTTTCTTGTAATCACCTATATATACATGTGCATACACGTATATCCATGCTTTCAGGTTTAGTGAGGCTGACGTCGCTTAAAACCACTGGCTCTACTTACAAGCATCCGAGATTATTTTCAACAATGAGTGATAGAACCACAGAACTGATTCAATCCTATGAATTAGTCAATTCCAAGATTAGGCAAGCCGCTGAACAATATTCTGTTGATGCAAAGAACGTGCAATTACTGGCTGTGTCGAAATTGAAACCTGCTTCGGATATCAAAATCTTGTACGATCATGGTATTAGGCATTTTGGTGAAAATTATGTACAAGAATTAATTGAGAAAGCAGCCTCACTGCCAAACGATATCAGTTGGCACTTTATCGGTGGGTTGCAAACTAACAAATGTAAAGATCTATCAAAGATTAAAAACTTATATGCCGTGGAGACTGTGGATTCGTTAAAGAAAGCAACGAAACTGAATGAATCTCGTTTGAAAAATAGTCCCGAGGATCCTCCAATCAATTGTAATATACAAATAAACACATCAAATGAAGATGTGAAGTCAGGTTTAACGGATGAGGATGAAATTTTCCGGATCATTGAATATTTCTTGAATGAAAATACAAATTCAATAAAATTAAATGGGCTAATGACAATTGGTTCATGGAATGCTTCTCATCAAGATGACCCAAATGTCGATAATCAAGATTTCACTAAATTAGTGGAATGGAAAAAATTATTGGATTCAAAATATAATCTAAATCTAAAATTATCAATGGGTATGTCAGCAGACTACAGACAAGCCATCAGACAAGGTACATCAGAAGTTAGAATTGGTACCGATATTTTTGGAGTTAGACCACCAAGAAACTAAGACTCTTGTTCATACATAAACACATAAATACATACTTATACAAACCGAATGAATATCAACGCTTTTATGTCGTTTGCTACTGTGCATAGAGAGGGGAACTCATTGCCATATCTCACCGCATAATTAATACGCGTAAAATTTCAAAATCTTCTATTTTCAACTGTCATTGAAAAATGGATGAATTTAATATTTAAATGAAATATGTTTTACTCTTAATATTCATTAACACATCAATTCGAAGAACATCATCACCATCATAACCCTCCATCTATTAATATTAACTGTTAGCATGTCTCTATGGGTTGACAAATACCGTCCAAAGACGATCTCAAAATTATCACATAATGATTCATTAACTGAATTTTTAACTTCATTGACTGTTCAAGCTCGTGATTTACCACATTTACTATTATATGGTCCAAATGGTAGTGGTAAAAAGACTAGATGCATGGCCTTGCTGGAGGCAATCTTTGGTCCAGGTGTCTATAGATTAAAAATCGATGTTAGACAATTTGTTACACCATCAAATAAAAAATTAGAATTAAACGTGGTTAGCTCACCATATCATTTGGAAATTACACCAAGTGACATGGGTAATAATGATAGGATTGTTATCCAAGAATTATTAAAAGAAGTAGCTCAAATGGAACAGGTGGATTTCCAAGATTCAAAAGATGGTTTAGCTCATAGATACAAATGTGTAATCATCAATGAAGCTGATTCATTGACAAGAGATGCACAAGCCGCTTTAAGACGTACAATGGAAAAATATTCCAAAAATATTAGATTGATTATGATTTGTGATTCTATGTCTTCCATTATATCTCCAATAAAGTCCCGTTGTTTAATGATTCGTTCTTCAGCTCCAACTGATGAGGAAATTGTTAATATACTAAAAGATATCGCCGAAAAGGAAGGTGTCACAGTTGCATCTGATGACATATTAAAGAAAGTTGCAATTGAGGCAGATGGTAATTTAAGAGTTGCCATTTTAATGTTAGAGTCCATGGCATTAACAAATGAACTATCATTAAAATCAAACACTGTAATAATAAAGCCAGATTGGTTAGTTGTTATATTAAAACTAGCCAACAAAATTCAACGAGAAAGATCGGTAGCGTGCCTTGTCGAGTGCCGTGCTGTATTATATGATTTATTAGCACATTGTATTCCCGCAAGGGTCATTTTAGAAAATCTTACATTTGCATTATTGAAACAATCAGGAAACTCATCTTCTGTTAAGGCAGACATCATAAATATTGCAAGTATATTTGATGAAAGATTATCATTAGGTAATAAAGTCATCTTCCATTTGGAAGGTTTCATCGCCAAAGTCATGGTTGCATTAGATAAATCATAAATAACTCAAGTAGTCCAAATTTATATATTGTGAAAACAAATAAAATTAATATCATAGTTAACTAATTAATATATTATTTTTTTTATTAAGAATAGTTAAGTGCATTATTTAATATAAACATTATTTACATGTATGTATAAAACTACTTTCAAAAAGTAATTTGCTGTGTTGACTAATAACCTCTGTAGAGTCTATATTGTGGCTCTTTTGATTTTAAAACATTCAAATATTTCTTAGTAGGCTTTCTCTCCAATTCTTTGAAATAATTTATTGATTTTTCTTTCTCTTCAATTTCTTCTCTAGATTTTAAACTATGCATACTTACTCTAATCTTTGATTCTTTTGTGACAAATTCATAAACACCTGGCAATTTATCGCCTGCTTTCCTGAATGCTTCTCTAGCAACTTTTTCATGAAGGTTATCACCTGCCATTTCAAAAATTATCTTACCAGTTGGCACACGTACCATCCAATGGTCAAATGCACCTTTACCTTTACCCATTCTCGTCTCATTACCCTTTATACAAACAGCAATATTCGTTGTCAGTCTTCTCCACAATTGACCATTATCCAAAGGTCTCACATATCTCATGATGGCATTATCTGCCTCTTTCAGTTGTTGGGCAGTCAATCTAACACCCTCAGTCTTCAATCTCATACCATAGGTACCAAACTGTAGTCTCGAACCTTTTGTAGAACCACCGAAACGAACAGGAACACGTCCCTTTTTGTTTTTTTTCTGATCCTTATACCTTGGAGCATACTCGTGAGTAAAACGTTTCGAGGAGACATCTTTCCAACCAGTCATCAAACCATTCCCGGCACATATAGTTGAAGCTCTCTTCATCAATCCAATTCCCATTAAGGAATTACTCTTAAACAACAGCATCATAAATTTAATACACTTTTGTCCTGTTTATTATAGAACTTCAAATAAAAAAGTCACTAAAATCAACAGTTCAATGCCTTTAATCTGAGAAGTTCAACCTTGTAGTTATGATAAGGGATAACAACTATACAAATGGAGAATATAAAACTTACTATATTATTATACTTTTGTATATTGATTTCCAATTCAACTTTACGTTTTTTAATTTCTAACTTTAAGATTTCCGATATTGACGGTATTGAAAAAGGTCAAAACTACATGAAGTGTTCGTGTGATAAGAACTTATAAGAGGGTATTTTGAAAATATATTAACAGTCGTTCCAGTTAACGATGGTTATATTCACAGTAATACAATACTATTATTATTGAATTTTAGCATTTTTGTATCACTAGAGATGGCAACTATCATAGCAAACCAGAAATAAATTCCGTGGTGACCAAATGCTGCCGGAAAATTGTCTCTGGTTATGAAATGATTTGTTTCGATGGTAGTATAGGAGTTGTTAACCAATGGATATATTTAATAGTGTATATATATCTTCATCCTCTATACTGTCAATGCAATGTAATATGGGTCCTATTACAGAGCCATTAGCAACACTTTTTACCCGGTTGTAGATACACGATCTTTCATTATTTAAGCTTCTTGTAATTTATAAATTCAGTTTTACACTCAAGATACCTTTGATTAACTTCAAGTATTCAAATAGTCGAGAGAGTGAACTACCATTACAGCAACATTGTCTATATATTTTACTAAATATCTGATATAAATGTTGCAAACAAAAGCTATATCTTCCAAACTTCTCAGATGGAATATTAAAGGTTTTGCAACTGCAAGGGTCACTTACATCGAATCCGCTTGTGATTCATTGTTTGTAAATAAAAAAGAGTACAAAGTTAACCAGGAGTGGACAAATGTCACACCCACAATCCTAAATCTAACAGCTCGTGCTCTTTTTTTGAAGAATAACCATCCAATTGGTATTTTGAGAAATATGATTGAAAATAAAATGAATATCATTGACAATTCATATTCAATTCATAATAATTTTAAGCCTGTAGTATCAACATTTGAAAATTTTGACTCTTTAGGGTTCCCAATGGATCATCCAGGAAGATCTAAGTCTGATACTTACTATATTAATAAAGACTTTCTATTGCGTACTCATACATCTGCGCATGAGATAGCATGTTTCAAACAATTGAAGGGAACTCCGTCTGATGTAAAGTCGGGTTTCTTAATCTCAGCTGATGTTTATAGAAGGGATGAAATTGATCGTACTCATTATCCAGTTTTCCACCAGATGGAAGGTGCTAGAATTTGGGAACGTGGAACAGAAGATAAAGAAAACGATTCTATTGAACCAACGCACATCACACAGATGAGGAAAGATATAGACAAGTTACACAAACAATTAGAGAAGGAAGAAACAAAAATTATTGTGCAAGATAATGCTTCCTTGGATGATAATCCAAAACAAGACTATATGACAGATCTGGAAGTTGATTTATGCCAACAACATTTGAAAAGATCAGTCGAATTAGTAGTAGCAGAAGTCTTTAATAAGAAGATACAAAGTATGAAGCAATCAAAAATGAACCAAGATGAGATCCCTAAGGAATTGAAGGTTCGTTGGATCAAGGCATATTTTCCTTGGACAGCTCCATCTTGGGAAATCGAAGTATGGTGGCAAGGAGAGTGGCTAGAAATTTGTGGCTGTGGATTAGTACGTCAAGATGTTTTAATTAAATCTGGATATGCTAAAGACAGTACCATTGGTTGGGCATTTGGTTTAGGGTTGGATAGAATTGCTATGCTACTATTTGAAGTTCCTGACATCAGATTATTCTGGTCTCTAGATAGTAGATTCCATGACCAGTTCCAAAAAAATGAAATAACGCCTTTCGTTCCATACTCAAAATACCCAGGCACGACTAGAGATGTCGCATTTTGGTTACCAGATGACAACTTAGAAGTTGAAGTTCATGAGAATGATATAATGGAAATTGTACGGAATGTTGCTGGTGATTTAGTCGAATATGTGAAACTTATCGACGAATTTAAAAATCCTAAAACCGGAAAAACTTCACAATGTTACAGAATTAATTACCAATCAATGGATAGGAACATTACAAATGAAGAAATTAACAAATTACAAGAAACTGTACGTAAGGAATTAACCAGAAAATACAATCTTGAAGTAAGATAATTCAATATTCAACTACAACTGCTGAGCTCATCTAATAAACATTAAACATTCACACTAAATAATTTTGTAAATAATTTGAATAACATAAAGTCTATGTATAAAGGTAATCCGAATGCAACCATAGTTAAAACAACTGAGTATAGTTTTCATAATTGAAGTCAATATATATATATATTTGTATATACCATTACTAACATTATTAAAATTAAGGTGAAATTCTTACTGAGAACGGACATCGAAAAGCGTAATAAATTGTGGAACTTTTTAGATATCGATCAATTTAGTCATCATTTTTATTTAGCATTAAGTAAATTATATAAAGTATTTTGATTGTATATAAAAGTATTTCAATAGATAATTCAATTGTTGTATCTATTTAAGAATCGAGCAATATAATTTAAAACAGACTACTGCAAAGGAATAAAAAGACCTAATGTCTTCAAATAAAATTGCAATTTTGTATGGGTCCGAGACTGGAAATGCAGCAGATTTTGCTGCCATTCTATCCCATCATCTGCATCGATTACATTTTGCTCATAGCTTATCAAGCATGGGAGACTACCCAGCTGCAGACATCCTAAAATGTCGATATATGTTCGTCATATCTTCTACTACTGGTCAAGGTGACTTGCCTCGCAATGTACATGAAATGTCCTATGGTGAAGATAGAACCAACACCTTGTGGTCTGTTTTGAAGAAAAAGAACTTACCTAATGACCTTTTGGATCATTTAAATATTGCATTCTTTGGTTTGGGTGATTCTTCTTATCCTAAGTTTAACTATGCGATAAGAAAACTCCATCAGAGAATGGTTGTGCAATTAGGTGCTACGGAAATTTTTGAAAGGTTAGAGGCTGACGACATTTCAATGGCAGGAAGTAATAGAGACACAGGTCTTGGTATAGAATCTGTCTATTTTGAATTTGAAAAGAGGATTTTGCAACACTTAAAAGAGAAATTTCCAAATAGAAAAGTTAATGGAGAAGT
Organism: Tetrapisispora phaffii CBS 4417; assembly: GCF_000236905.1. Taxonomy (NCBI): domain Eukaryota; kingdom Fungi; phylum Ascomycota; class Saccharomycetes; order Saccharomycetales; family Saccharomycetaceae; genus Tetrapisispora; species Tetrapisispora phaffii. The sequence goes on from NC_016532.1 coordinate 312,425, forward strand.
GTTAAAACGTGAAGAACTCAGTGAGGAAATATATTTAGAACCTAAAACATACTTAAAAATGGGTGATACTTCAAATATGCGCAAGGAAAATGCCCATGAACCTAAATTTATGGGTGATTATTCAATATCGAATGGTAAAATCATTAAAAATCTTAGAATAACAAGTGAGGAACATTTTCAGGATGTGAGACAATTAACATTTAAACAGGACGATATCAAACCGTACAGTCCTGGTGATACTATTGCAATATACCCAACTAACACTGATGAAGATGTTCAGCGATTTCTGGAGGTCCAAACCCATTGGTTGGAGATTGCGGACGAACCTTTGAGCTTTACTGACGGTATACCAAATAGCTTGAATGATGGAGGGTGCATCGAGAATTTAACTTTGAGAAACTTATTAAAGTACCATTGTGATTTCAATAGTATTCCCAAGCCGAGTTTTTTTATGAAGATATGGACCTTTGCGACCGACGTTTCTAGAATGGAAAGAGGAGAAGAGCAATGTACACAACAAAGAGAAAAATTACACGAATTTGCTTTTGAGCAAGATATGCAAGATCTTTATGATTATTGTAATAGGCCCAGGAGATCTATATTAGAGGTCTTAGAAGATTTTTTGTCCATCAGATTACCATGGAAGTACGTTATAGATTACATGCCAGTATTAAAACCTAGACTATTTTCAATCTCAAGCAGTAAATCTAATTCTGAAATAGAATTAACAGTTGCCATCGTCAAATACAAAACAATTTTAAGAAAACTTAGAAGAGGCGTTTGCACAAATTATATCTCTAAACTACGGAATGAAGACACCATTCGTTATAAAGTGATTAATAATAGTTTACATCTGAATAAACAATTAGAGCATAACAGGGATATACCATGCATATTAATCAGTCCAGGTGTTGGTATAGCACCAATGATGTCTCTAATAAGATCAGACATTTGCAATAATGTGCATCTCTTTTTTGGTAATAGGGTGAAAGATTGCGACTTTTTATATCGCAGTGAGTTAGAACAATTTGATAAAAGTGGTAAGATCAAACTGTACACATGTTTTTCAAGAGATGAGATAAATTCCCCAGAGTTAAAATATGTTCAAGATATATTATGGGAGAAGAAGGATTTAATTGCAAATCTTATTATCGATAACCAAGCTGTAATATACCTATGTGGTTCGTCAGGGAAAATGCCAATTCAAGTGAGAATCACTATAGTTGAAATCTTGAAAAAGTCTGGTCATTTCAAAGATGACAAAGAGGCAGAAACATATCTGAAGGATATGGAAAAAAATAATCGTTACTTCCAAGAAACTTGGTAAGTGTGCAACAAATGGAAATACATTGATAAATGAGGCTTTATTTTCTATTTACATAGAATATTAAATATTCGATAATGAATAATGTTTTTTTTTATCAAATTGATGTTATTATCTGTGAATATTTTACAAATTATATGACAATATACTAAAAATATTATTAATATATTTAAATTTATTTAAATGTGATTTTTTTTTCATTTGTTTTATTTGGCCTGATTGTAATTCTACATTATCTATTCTTCTTCATTGAATTTTGGAGCTAAGAAGAATTGGAGGAAACCACTCTTTAAATCAAATTGGAAAAGAGCTGGAGCTTCACTGGATAATCTGATTCCTACTGAGTCTGAGAGAGAAGAACCCTTGATAATATCCAGTAAATATTTAGCACCGAAGGTTAGGTCGACTGGTTGATCCATTTCTAACTTAATACTTTCTTCTGGTTTATCCATATTTACAAAAGGTTTCAATATCACGGAACCAGAACCGATGTCACCATCAGCAACAAATTTAATAGTTTCCTTAGTAATCATGATATTTAAAGAGTCACTTAATTGAGATAAATCTCTAACGATTTTGCTGAATTCAACAGATGGCATTAAAATATTGGAATCGTATTGTAATTCTTCAATCTTCAAGAAATCAGCATCAATTTCCATTAATTTCAAAGAATATTCAGCGATTCTATCTTTTTTGGTGTCTTCGAATAGTAATAGGACAGAATCTGGGTTTTCGTCAGCAATTAGAGTTAACGTATCGGTATTGTTACCACATCTTAAGATCTTGGATAGAGATGTTAAATCCATACCTAAGGTGATTGGATGATCACATCTATATTCTTGGAAAGCTTCTGTACCAATTTCTAGAGAAACCAATAGAACTCTGGAGTCATCAACTGCTTGGGCGATGATACCCTTTGGGGTGCATTGAAAGTTGACTAATTGAACACAATCTTTAAAACCGTCAATGATTCTTTTAAATAAACTGGCTTCTTCGAACTTAGCTTCTAGCATTTTGTATATATTTATTATTGATGTGCTTCTGTATATTTTAAGAATACTTTAAGAATTTTAGAGATTAAACTCTTCCAATAATATAATAAAAAAAGATGTGGTTCTTAAATGGAATTATAAAATTATTTTTTGTACTATACCACTACATATATATATCATAACTGATGATGTTAAAAAAAATGTTTCAAAAAACGCCAAACTATGTTTCGTGTTTATGAAAAAACGCGTTAAATTGAATATGCTTAGACCGTTCATTGTAAATAAGTACAATTACTGGAGATTTAGTGTCCAAGGTCTATTCAATAATCTTGGATTTAGTACATATATACTTTAAGTTATGTTAAAATAAAATAGATTAATAATACATTTTCAGGTAAAAAAGTAAATTATAAAAGCAATTGATATAAAAAAAATTATTCAATCTAATAATATATAATGAATGTTATTTAATCTTGTGAAACTTCCCACCTTCTCAAAAAACAAAATAGATACTGAGATCAAAATTCGCAAGATAAAATGATGGATGATTGTTACTTCACTTTAATTTACGCCTTGGTAGCGTTGTATAGCTCTTTTTCCGATTCGTATCTCTTCTTATCAGCTTGAGCTTTTGCTTCAAAAGGACCCTTATCCTCATCAGTTAAAGCTCTCCATTTTTCACCTAATAATCTACCAATTTGACCAAAGGAAACATCTGGGTTTTCAGCTCTAACGATATCTCTAGTTTCGTTAGCGAAGAACATGTAGGCAGACATGGCTCTCTTTGGAGCATTTGGATCCTTCTTTCTTCTATGGGTTCTCTTCTTAATTTCTCTTGGACCAGCCATTGCAGTTCTGTATATATTTTTATTAGAGTAATATTGATTTAGTTCTAGTTATATTGACAAACTTAGAAATAACTAAGATAAAGTATTATAAAATGAATAACAATTAACCGTGAACCATAATTGTACTAAGAGCACTAATGGAATATAGTAATAGTATGAATATCACATTTATTTGTATATTTATAGTGTGAGTTACACTATAGAGTTCATTGTTTGTTGATTTATTGTGTATTAAAAAGTTCGCGTTTCGGAATGAAATCTCTAAAGTGTGCAACCGTTTCTGTGCCGGGTAAACCAATCTATGAATATTCTATACCTTAAGTTATTCATTGTTTAGTTGTTTAAGATGTACTGATTCGCTTTGTTATTTTTACATTCATGCATCTTCATGCATAATATATATATATATATATATATATATACTTACTCCTCTTCTTGTTCTTCATCAGGATTTTCTTCTTCGTCTCCCGAATCAAGTGTCTTGTTCGTTGTGATTCTGATCAAACCTCTTTTCGCATCTCTTAATAACGATGGTATTAATATACCTTCTTCTTGTATTCCACCGATTTCTTTGCTCCAACTATAAATACGTTCTTTGATTCTGTTTGCTTTGATCAGGTAGTTTCTTATTTTGGACAAGTTTCTAATGAATTCTTGGTTTCTTTGTAATGCAATTTGCGATAATTGTCTTGATGTTTCCAACTCTTCATGGATTTTGGCCATGTTTTGTTCATGGTTTGGAAACTCTTTTGTTAAGTAAGATAACGAGTATGACGATATAATATCCGTGTTGTTTTGGGCATCTTTCTTTGAATTCTTAGGGTCCAATTCTTCGTCGAATTTAGTTAGTACATCGACTTTCGGTATGGCAAAAAATGGATCTTCATCTTCGTGGTCCTCTTGTCTTCCCTCTTTAAAATCAACTGGGTTGTTGTTTTTATTGTCATTACTGTCTTCCTCATCCTCATTGATAGTCGTGTTGTTGGCTGTACTATTTTCTGGATCGTTTTCATTATCACTCTCTTCGAGTAATAATTTATGGTCATAATCTTTTAAATTCAAATTAGACTGATGTAAAGGATCTACTAAATTACCCAACAATACCTCTAATAATTTTGTGTACTTGTTAACAGAATCTTGCTCTTTCTCAACCATCAATATTGTCTGTAAAGCTAATTCTTTCAGAATTTTGGATTTATACACATGTGATATGGAATCCTTAGTAGATATATCACTCAAAGATGAAATAGGACTCAAAGTCTTAGAAATATCCACCAATTTATTCAAATTATATTCATCATCATCATCATCTTCATCCTCATCGCCAAGTTTTATAGTGTTTGGCCCTTTCACGTCAAGTGAATCAAGTGGTGGTATATTAAACCTCATTCTCTTCCTTTGTAAAAGATTATGCTCTGAACCATTATAAAAGATGCATTCTTCATCAATTGGTTTCGTATTATTAATATTAGTCCTTGTAACCAACTCACTCTTCTGCAATAATTTATTACCCCTATTGCTAGTAATCCCATTTGTCTCGGGATATACTATTTTACCATCAATGGATCTTTTAAGGAGTGGGTAGTTCCCACACTTCTCTCTTATTAGTTTTTGAGAAAACTTCTTTATGTATAGTTGTTCATCTGCAGAGTCCTCCTCTAGTTGCTGCTGCTGCTTTTGTGTTTCCACAACGGTATCCTCATTCATAGCAATTAATCTTTATCAATTCAAGAACACTGTAAAATTCAATCGCTGATATGTCTGTCTCCGCTCTCTTCAAATAGTTTACAACAAAAATCAACCACAATGTAACCAGTTAACAAGTACCCGATATATATTAGCGTCATCATCAAGAAATTTTATTACAAATTAGAACCAGACTAGACATCAAGAGTATAAGTTTGATTCATTATAACTTATACTCAAGTTCACTTTCATTATTTATAAGATTTAACGACTTCATATTTTAGCTGTTGCTCCTACAAGGGAAAAAAGTAGCACGTGACTGACAGTAGTGCTTGTCATTGCGTAAGAATGGGGGTCCTCGCAAGTGTCAGTAATGCAATGATAATGCCAATGATGATTCAAGAGTGGTTCAATCATGGTGGCACATTTTACATTATATGAAGTGCTTACACTTTTGATTATAAATGGTGTTTGGTATTGAAGGAACACATGGAACTCTTTCGTTGGGTATCACGGATACGTGTGCCGTTAAGTATGGGCATAAATTTTTTGCGTCACAAATTAGCTAGAACTTGTTATGAGTGATGCCATACTTGTAAAACCAATAAGCAAACAAACATAAACATTTATTTAGCTATATAAATATTATTAGTATTTATCTGGAGAATGTTTTTTTGTATCAACGTTGGATTAGAACAGAAGATAACAGGCTGTTTCATGTAAGATGAACAATCTAATTGGCGATGGGGCTAGAGGGTCTATAAACAACTACTTCTATAAGACTAAACTGGAGCTTCCATTATACGATATTAAAAATTCGAAGAAGCCTACTGAGCAAATCGAAGGTCCTAGGGTTCCAAGGACAATACATGAAAGTTCAAAAGTTAGCTTGCCTCAAAGATACGAAGTGGTTCAAGTTTTAGGAAAGGGTTCATATGGAATAGTTTGCTCAGTTAGGGACCTGAATAGCAATACAAACAATGCCTTATTGGCAGTTAAGAAGATAACAAATATTTTTTATAAGGAGATTTTAATAAAGAGGGCCATCCGAGAATTGAAATTCATCAAATATTTTAGAGGACATAAGAATATCGTTAGTCTTCTGGATGTCGATATCGTATTAGATGCCCCGTATGATGGACTATATTGTTATCAAGAACTTATTGACTATGACCTGGCAAAAGTTGTCCATTCTTCTGTGCTGCTGACGGAGTTTCATATCAAGTATTTCTTTTATCAGATCTTGTGTGGTCTCAAGTATATCCACTCCGCAGATGTACTTCATAGAGACTTGAAACCGGGAAATATACTATGTACACTAAACGGGACGTTAAAGATATGCGATTTTGGCTTAGCAAGAGGAATATCACAAACTGTTCTACAGAAAGCTAACAGACAAAATTCGACAAACGAACCAGTTCAGTATTACAATCTGGATATAACGAACTATGTGGCCACTAGATGGTACAGAGCTCCAGAATTGATACTGTCGCACAACGAGTACGATAAGTCTATAGATATTTGGTCGTGTGGATGCATTCTTGCCGAATTCTATGGTCGAAAACCCGTGTTCATGGGGAAAGACGCCATGCATCAAATATTCGAAATTATTAAAGTAATTGGGTCTCCATCCAAAGAGTTATTAGAAACATATGGCTCGTCGAAATCTTGGACAGTGTACAATTCGAATATGATCAACTATAAAAAGAAAGAGTGGTCTGAAGTTTATCCACATGCAACCGCCCAAGCCACTGATCTAATGGAAAATTTAATGAAATGGGTTTCAAAAGACAGGTACACAGTAGAGGAAGCAATTGAACACCCGTTTTTATCAGACGTGAGAAACAAAGATGACGAACCCATTTGTCCTTATGGAGAATTCGATTTTTTATACGAGTACGAGTTGCATTCGATGCAAGATCTAAGGAATTATCTTGTTAATGAAGTCAACACCTTCAAGTCAGAAAAGAAAATAATATTCAATAAATCCCACTCTAGATCACAAATGACAATTTAAATAAATAAAAAATATATAATTTAGAACAATAAACTTTCGACACAAAGTATCACTTTACTGGAGTTAGCCCTATGGTTAAAATAAACGACTAAAGTTCATGTATCGAATACCATAAATCTGAAATAGTTTGCTGCAAGACAAGTTAGTATGGGAATTGGTTTGGATGGAAAACCAATCTAATATATAAGGTCACTTCATCTTGAATTTGTCTTGTGGCTTTATAAGTGACCATCCTTTGCTCATCGTTCAAATATGGAATATCGCTTAAATATTTAGCGGAGTCGGGTAATGAGGTGTGGCACTGAAATAAATAAAGGTTTAAGATTCTGATCGTACTCAGATTTGAAATGATATTATCTGTTACAATTATTAACTTCAATATTTAGAATAAATCATGATTTGATGTATAAGTAATTGAGTTAGATAATCTAATTAGAGATATATGATAACATAATTATTAATTCCCTGAAAGTTTATTGCATTTCGATACTATAAGCTCCAGAAACTGAGATCGAAAAGTTAGCTTTTTCATTGAGCAAAAAAATAGGAGAACACTACTGTGGTGTGTTTTTTATTGACATTTTTTATTGTTTAGAGATTTAGTTGGATAAATTAAAAAAACACATACGTATACTTATAATGGATAATTTGGCAGTACAATCGAGGCAAGGGAGGACCAGAGCGCTATCGGTCAATACTTATGATGAGCAACAGCGGAATTCGATGTCAAATTCTTTAGATAAGTTAGAAATGGATCTTTCTTTAATTCAATCACAATGGAACAGAATTATTACTGATGATTCTAACCCACTTGAACTGGCATTGAAGTTTTTGGATGACACTTCTGTTGGTTTGGGGCATCGTTTCGATGAGTTTAACCAATTGAAAGAAAAAATTGGATATGACTTACAAAATGCAGTAAATGAACATTATCAAGTTTTCAACACTAACATAGCTTCATATTCAATTGCTGTCAATTCGATTGCGAATGCTCAGAATAATATTGAAAATATCGAAAATTCTGTTAAAGAAGCAAATTTGAAAATTAACCAAGATAAAGGTTCACTACAAGAACTAAATGAATCTACAATGTCTTACACCAAAATGATAGATACAATTTCTGCTATTGAAGAAATTATTAGTTTACCAGAAAAAATGGAGGATTTCATAAGAAAAGAAGAATATAGAGAGGCTCAAAAACTATTAAAACGTGCAATGTTTTTGTCAAATACGCATTCTCTTTGGTCAATATCATCATTGACACCAATAAAACAACAAATAGACTTAGCTGAGCATAATTTATTTCAAAATATGATAGATGAACTACATGACATTATATATTCAAAAAAAAGTGCGTCTACTTTCGATAATGAAATTTTAGAGAAAATCCATACATCAAAGTCAGATTTTACTAGTACGGAGAATTATTTATACACAATTGTGAGTATTGATATTGACCAACAATCTGAAAATATGAATATTAAACTAAAGAACTTTTTAGAAAATATTAAAAACTTAAAACCTACAAAATTAAATTCAGTATACATTGAAGAAGGCACTGATTACGATAGAATCTTCAATTTATTAATCTTAATAAACTCCTTAGATAAACTTCCTTTAGCTTTAAGAATATTGGTTGATAGAGCAACTAAAGAGCTACATGACATTGTCATCCAGAGCAGTGAAGAAATACGTTCGAGATATCCTTCGTTAATGAAAATTGGTGGCGCTACATTAGATAGTAATTTCGGCATGTCAATGAGAAATCCAATATCTATTATTATGCGTGAGTGGTTCTGGAAGATATTTGTCAAAATTCTTTTAGCAGTTCAAAGGCATAGAGTGATTTTTGAATCTGTCTCTGTATTTCAACAATTGTTTAACCTTCATATTTCATATAGGTTTGGTGATATTTGGAAAAAATGTTTAATAGAAGTGAGATTATTATTGAATAAGTATTTGAATGATACAACAATGGATAAAAAGGCAATTTTGCACAGAAGAGATACCAGCCTGGCCAAACCGATCTCAACAGAACACATTTTTACCCTACAAAGTAATCTTCATGACAATTCAATTGCAAAAAATCATACAGCTGCTTTGAAGACATTGTTACAGGATATATTTCCTGGTTTCTCTGTTCCAGGAAATATTAATTTATCATCAATTTATGTTGAAGAAGAGTCATATGAAGAAGAAGAAGCATTGATTCAACCTACTGTATTTAACATGAGGCTAGCTCTTGAACCCGTCCTGTTGTTTATTCAAGCTACATCTAATATAATTCCATCTGGCCTTTCAGAAGTAACGAAACCATCAATGTCCTTTTTATCTGAATATATGAAAAAAGTTTTCATTCCAAAGTTCGAGTCCACATTATATGTCATTTATGATAGCAATGTATTTTCAAATAATCCTTATGCGTTTGAGTCGAATAATGAGAACAAGAATGTACTAAAGTCAGTGAATGACTTTTATACTCTATTTTGCAATACCCTTACTGTCATGAACACCACATACACTTTCAGAGCAAACATATGTTCTGTTATTATAAATATATTAGAGAAGTTCCAAATATATTATGAAAAGTTATTTCAAACTTTACTGGGTGTTACAAATGAAAATTATACAAGGAAGTTACTCGGAATTTGGATGAATGACGAAGCTTTAATGGGAACAGAATTTGAATATTTAAAACATAACGTTTCATTAAATGTGAACGAAGCAAAATTGTTGTTCAGGCATTGTTCTCAATTCTATTACAAGGGTAATGGTTTGAAAAAAGATGATATATTTAATAATATTGATTTAGATATCGTGTTGCATTTCTATAATTCATTAGAATGGGCATTAAAATGGTTCAGCGAATTAAGAAAAACAGTCGACTCTTCTGTGACTGTATTAGATGAAAATTCAAACGCAAATGATGTCAGATTAATGTGGTCGTTATACGATTGTGATGAACTTTCACAAGTTGTTAAAACAACAAAATTGAGACTATCTATGGATGTTGAATCTGTTAAGAAATTTGATTCCATAACCGAAAAGATAGAAAACTTAAAATATCGTGTTCTAACTTCTTTAAGATTTGATTTAAGAGCTAGGGTTATCTTTAATATTGGCAAAATGTTCAAGAATAACTATAATTGGAGCCCTGATGTCGGTAGTACAGAATTAGAATCTAGTATTGGTAACCTGATTTCCGACATCAGAATGCATGATAATAAACTCAAGTCTAATTTGGATGAAAAGATTAGAAATCAAGTTGGTTCGGGTATTGATATTGTAATTAATTATGCTTTCATCTCAGGTGCAACTTCGATAAAATCAATTAATACAAACGGTATCAAAAAGATCAACAGAAATATTACCTATCTACAAAATGTCTGTAGAAACGTCATTGAGGATTCAAATTCTATTAACATGAATGATTCACTAAATTTTTACACTGCATGTGGATTATCTGAATTACAATTCTTCAAAAAACTAGAAGACAATGAATTGAGTTTCTGTACCAAGTATGATTTGAAAAATATCATCAGATTGATCTACGGTGATGATGCTATACCAGCAACTAGAAAACAAAGAGATACTAACACGCATGTTAGAGCTACATCAATGTCTGGTAACAAAAGATACAACGAAGCAATTCAAAAAATCAATACAATGACTTCGGATAACGAAGAATAGAAAATAATCGTATAGTATTTACAAATTAATAGTATTTATAGATTTATGTAGTATTTCGAATACCATGTGTTTATTATTACACCAATTGTGGACAGTTCTTCCTTTGATATACTTAACCGAATAAGAAAGATAGCATTCAAAAAAAGTCTTATAGAAATCATAAAATTGAAAGCTTTAAATATTTATGAAAACGAATGGGAAATTATTGAAAAGAAAGGTTATAACAGCATTTTCTTCTATGATATTTAGGATACTTATAATAGATATATTAATGAACCAAATTCATATGACCTGATTACGTTAAAAAACTTTGTTTCTGTTATGTAGTTAAATATGCAAGAAAGTTCCATTAATTTTATTGAAACCCACAATGATGGTGAAGCTCTAGAAATATACAGTATCCACTCTATTGATTCCGAAAAGAGTAATGAAAGCAAAGGTCTTGAGCAAAATGGTGATTTAAGAAAGGATAACCAAATTGGTGCAGGAGGGGAAAGTTCTCTTATTATTATTGAAAATAATTCACTTGAAATAGACGTCCCATTTTTTGAAGATGATGCTAATAAAAGAAATTCGTCACAAGAAGGCAAACAAACAACTCGAGGTAAGACTCAGTTAATTGAGTCACGAACAATTCTTGATAAAATATTGTCAAGTGACTCTATCTCATCAGCAAATGACAGCAGTCTTGCAAATTTTTACGGCAATGATAATAAAATAACCTCCCTGGTAAACCGCTGGAGGTCAACTAAAGAACCTTCGTTAAGTCAAAATAAACAACATCCAGAAGAAATTGCCAATTCATCTACTAAAAATTCACAAAATATTCTGAAAACCTTTCCTATATCCTCACCAATCCAGCATTCACAAGGAGATTCACAAGATAACCAATCGGTGAATGAGTTTGTAGAAAACATTTCCCCAAATAAGAAACAGTTATTTGTGCCATTGGATACTACAAGTATAGAGGATATTCATGATTTGGAATTTTCTAAAATATTAAATACTTCAACTTCAAATGCAGTCTTATCAACACCGCTTAAAGTATCCAATAAAGATACAATCATAAAGTTTCCAGCAGCCAATGTAGATTTAATCACGGGTCCACAAAAGGAGAATCTCAATCAAACCATCAAAAGGAAATCATTAGAAAATAATTATGACCAGTTAAAATATTATATCAGCAGAGGTAAAGAATATGACCCAGATGATTCTAAATTCTTAATAAGCAAGCACATGAGAGAAAATAAAAAAGCATTCAAGGAAGTAAATCAGAATTACAGAGATAATATAGATGCTAGATCTACTTTAATAGTTGAGATGTCATCAAACCTAATTAGACTTTTATCTAGCAAAATGGATAATTTCTCCGATCACATTAAACCATCTACGCTTCAGTCTAGTTCTAATGATAATAATGAGCTGATTAGGTTTCTAAGACGATCGAATAGTGAATATGATTTTAGGAATGACGTTTATTATCCAGCGGACTTCAAAATAGTTGAAGAAAATATATATCTATTATACTACGATGCATTTGAATTTTTTAAACAATACAGTCATAATAAATCTGCATTATTCCACCAAATAAAGGAATACACAAAAGCTGGAAAACATGTCCTCTTAACCCTCTATAATCTGAAGAATTTAAAAAAAGCCATTCAAACGGTGGAGAATAATGATTATATCACTAAAGTTCAAAATCAACTTACTGGATCCCCTTCCAAGCAAAACAAAAGAAAGAGAATGAAAGTAATTGAAGACCTTCATATGTCATCTACATCAATAGAAAAAAGACTTCGGTATATTGATCGACTATGGGGTGTTAAGGTTCATACGGTAAACTCACATCTAGAATTTATTAACTCTTTACCAAATCTGCTTTCATTAGTAGGGAAACAATATAATGATTCGGCGATAAAATATATGAAATATGCCTATTTGCATGTTAAATCAGCTAAAAATAAAGAAGATGTGTTAACGAAAATCATTCATCAAGTTGGAAGAGTTCCAGAATTAAAAGCAGAGAATATCACCAGAGCATATCCCACCTTCCAACAATTACTAAAAGACTTTGATGGAGGTAAATTGAGATCTGGTTCTGATGGAAAATATCTCATGACAGAAAAAATTGAAAGCCGGTTATATAAATTGTTTACAAGTGATGATCCTAATGAAACAATATAATATTGTTTTCACTTTCTATACTATCACTTACATATTCTATAAATATTGAAACATTCAAATTAATTAAATTACGTACTAATTACCTGTTCCTACCTTTTTTGACGTTTAATGAATTGCACTTTACAAAAGGTACTGTTTTAAATGATTATGATTTGTTAATAAGATTATCAATATTATGCATACTATTATTATTATCATAATAATAAAGTAAGTTCAAAATTGAAAATATTTAATTCAATACATGCTTTACAGTTAGATAATCATCTTCATTCAGCCTATCTTTGTACTCTGTTATGATTGTGAATCCTTCATTCAATTTTGATAGTTCAGATTCACTAAATGTTATCTTTGCGGAAATCAATTGGCTTAAGAAATTTAAAATTCTATCTATTAAATTCAAATCAGTTTCATTCTTTAAACAAATGATGGTGGTCTCAATAATATTTTCCTCTCTTAATTGATCTATTAGTTTACTATCAATTTTAACTGATGTCAAAAATGCAGCTAACAATGCGATAGTTCTCATCTTTAGTTTTGGAGTTGATGATTTTTCACTTAAAATTGGAGCAACGATATCCAGTCCTTTAGCTTCATAAAATTTTTTAGCATTAGTTTCGTTGTTTCTAATTAAGTTCGAGAGTGCGTAAAGAGCCTTTACTCTGACATTAAAATGCTGATGGTTCCTTTCAGATGCCAAGGCGATTAATTTTTCAAGGCCAGCATCATACTTAATAAAATTATCTTGTGCACTAACATTATTTTGAACTGCAGTTCCTACTATAGACAAAGCAGCAGCTCTCATGTCCGCCTCTTCATGTTCTAAAATGCCAATTATTGGTTCCCACATTTTCATGTTTTCTATATTATTAGCATTATCTATGTTTTCAATTAATAGTTCAAAATTATCCATAGCTATCATCTTGTGCTCTAATTCAGCTTCTTCATTAGCAATTACTTGCAAAGATTCCTTCATTAAAGTTGCATCATCTGGACCAGCACCACCAAACAGCTGTTGCAGTAATCTAGGGTCTGGTTGTCCAGCCCTTGCGATTGCATCTTTGTCACCTTGTGCATTTGCAATTGACCAATGTAACAATTTCTCCATTTTGTATTGTACTCTTTATATAACTGTTTAATATATATATGGATGTAAAGTTACCAATATAATACGAACACCTGTTGATTTGCAGTGTACTTTGATATTCTCGATATCAATATTTGCTAAATACCTTTCATAATATATGCTAATCATAATATTATTTATATTTATATATATATATTATCAGTAGTAATACTAATGTAAACGATTTTTGAAATATTTCGATGAGCTCCGGAACATTCTGGAAAATATTTAGCGATGAACATTGATGATCGAAATCCATATACTCAATAGTACAAGTTGATTACAAGAGAACAGAGAAGGTATATGTTCGAAAGAAGAATTCTGTCAAGAGACTTCATTCAAAGCATATAATCATTTAATTATGAAGGTTTTTTTTGTTGCATATAGGTTATTTATAGGGAGGGGAAGCTTTCCAGCAGGAAGGATATTCCAATATCAACGTGGTTAAACTTATATTTCATTAATTATATCAATGAGTGATAAGTCAAGTCAGAGAATTGATCCTGTATTTGGACAATCAAGAGCTTTTGCCTTAAACGATCCTTTGGTGAATCCAGATATATTGAAGTACTTGGAAGGAGTGAAGGAAGAAGCGATTAGATCGACATTTGAAACGTATTCGGAGAAGAAACCTCGGAATGATGAAGTAAAACATATAGCATCGATGTATGATGATGATGGAGATTCCTACAATTCTGAAGTCAAATATGCTGGCACGGAGGTTTATAAACAAGAACTACGATTCCCTGAAAGACATTCTTATTTGACGAAATACCCTGAAAGTTTAATAAAATTTCAGAGGAATATGCCAAAATGGGTGAAGTGGTTTAAACGTTGTAAAATAGAGCTGAGAGATACTGGTTACGTGTTTGAAGGTTACGATAACTCAACTATGGAATTGATCTTGTATCATCTACAAGAATATTTGAATATTAAAAGAAAAAAAGGGTTTCCCTTACACTTGTTTAATATTTTGAAAGATGTCACTAATGATGTTGAAGAAAAGGATAAAATGACAATAGATAGTGAATGGTTAGAAACGATATTTAATGTCCTTAAATCGAGACGGTTGAAAGGAATTGCGGATGTAATAGCTGTTATTTCGGAAATGCATTCATTCACTCCAATGGGATTTAAACAATGGTATGCTTATATAATTAAAAATGAGCCTTCGCATTCAATATTTGTGAATATTATAAATAATCGGAACATGTGGATCTTGTTACAGTATATGACTAAAACATGGGTGAAAACTATCAATTTGAATAAGAAGCCTACAGAATCAAAGAGGTTATCACAATGGTTAATATATATGTTATTGCATTTACCTGAACATTTAACGGCAGAGTACATCAGTGAGTTAAGATCTCTTGCTAAAAAGTGTCGCGATATCATTCTAACGAATATAACAGATACTAATGAAGCCACTAAAGAATCCAACGTTCTACCCTATTATACTCAAGAATTAATTGATATGGGTTTGGCATTTGGCGATGACGGCACACCAACTATAATAGAGCTGACTTTATCTGTCGTTTCCGAAATATATGGCCAAAGGGACCTAACGAACTGGGAAAATATGTAATAAATAAATGAATAAATGAATATAGCACAGTAATATAATTTTATGTTTAATGAAGTTCCACTACAGTCATTTGGTAACTACTTCATAATAAATAATTAAATGCCTGTCATTTTTTTTCACTAATACTACGGTTTATAGTGAGATGAAATTTTTCAGTGTCTCGAAAATATTGAAATTCTATTGATGACTCTTGTCGAGATAGAATCTACATCTTAATGGAAATTGAGATGATTAATTACCAATTGTAACTGCGGAGGTTATATAATAATGTTGTTAAGTTATAGTTTATTTAGTTCGACTTTCTTAAAAGATCACCATCCCATTACGCTTGACTTCTTGTTCAAGGAAACTGAAGAAAGTGAACAGTACAAAATATATATAAAAAATGTCTGGAGAAAGTACACCTTTACAAATAATTGATGATCTAGATGTGGCTCCACAACAAGACAAAACCAGAGTTATAAAGGATCTTTTAGCTGGTACCGCCGGTGGTATTTCTCAAGTTTTGGTAGGACAACCATTTGACACAACTAAAGTCCGTTTACAAACCTCTACGACACCAACGTCTGCCATCGATGTTGTCAAAAACCTATTAAAGAATGAAGGTCCTTCAGGTTTTTATAAAGGTACTCTCACACCATTAATTGGTGTTGGTGCCTGTGTGTCTATTCAATTTGGTGTCAACGAGGCAATGAAAAGATATTTCCATTCAGTAAACAATTTGAATTCTGAAACTCTTTCACTATCTCAATATTATCTTAGTGGTCTAGCTGGTGGTGTGGCCAATTCATTTTTAGCCTCTCCAATTGAACATGTAAGAATTCGCCTACAAACCCAGACTTCTTCAGGTGCCAACGCAGACTTTAAAGGCCCATTGGATTGTATCAGAAAATTAAGAGCTCAAGGTGGTTTAATGAGAGGTCTAAGTGCTACAATGCTAAGAGAAAGTCATGGATGTGGTACTTATTTTTTAGTTTATGAAGCATTAGTAGCAAATGAAGTTAACAAGTTAAAGGTTAAGAGAGCAGATATTCCAGCTTGGAAATTGTGTTTATTTGGTGCATTCTCTGGTACTACTCTATGGATGATGGTGTATCCTTTAGATGTTATTAAATCAGTTATTCAAACAGACAATATTAAGAACCCTAAGAATGGCAATTCTATCCGTGATGTAGCCAAAAGAATATATGGAAGAGGTGGTTTGTCGGCCTTCTTTAAAGGGTTTGGTCCAACTATGCTAAGAGCCGCTCCTGCAAACGGTGCAACTTTTGCTACCTTTGAATTATTTATGAGACTCATGAATTAATCTTAATTGTAACTTTCCACAATCTGTGTTAATAATATTATAGATTTCTACTTTGGTAACGTATAAAGGAATGCCAATTGGAAGAATTTCACTTCACTTTACTTTGACTATGCATAACAATTTTACATTTTCTGTAAAATTAATATGCAATTATATTATTTTATGATTAGAATATAGTACTTAAACAATTTCTATATAATTCAGTGATGTACCTGACTCCAAAGATCTATTCTAATCTTCTTAAAAGATATTCAACTTCAACTTCTTTCGTGATTGGAATGACAATTTCTTTGTAAATTTTAACTAAATATTCTGGGGTTATTTTTCTTTCACCCTCTTTATCAGTTGGGTCTACTCCATAAACTTCAGCTTTTGTTGTTAATCTCTCTAAGATTTTTTCTTCAACTGCAGAGTTCGTTATATTTTTCATAATGCCATCCACATCTTTTCTTTTAATTAGATCAGTGTATAATTCGACATTATTCTGGAATTTAGCCTCAGCTACAAATTTACCAAAATGGATTCTTCTACTCAAACTCTGAAGTAGTTCGATATCTCTTGTTGCAACAGAGCCAAAATTCTCAGCTTGATCTCCACTATACTTAGAAATCAACGGAACTATTTCATCAATATAGATTCTTTTAATTTTGTTGTTATAATTGACTTCAGAGGAATACTTAGCTAAAATTTGTGGGTACTCGATGCTTGGTAAAATTGGTTTTAAAATCTTATCTGGAAAAAATGGCGTTTCATCTGGTGATTCGAATCTCCTCAATTGTGAATGAGCAATTTCTAATTGTAGAATAGCCCAATCCAAAAAGGATCCTTCGAAATTTGGAATAGATAAATTGGAGTGTTTAGGATCATAAATAGATGGACAGGTTGGAAAGTTAGATCTTTCAATAAACTTGAAGATAATGGAATTTTCCATCTTAACTAATTCATCTCTAATATTTTGTAAATTCAAAACAGTCTCTGGTTTAGTGAAATCCATTGTTGTTGTTAGAGTGTAAAAAGATTTAGATTCTCCTATTGAAACAATTGGATGTAATTATTCTAAGTGTCTCAATGTGGTTAAAGTGAAAGAATTGACGGCAGATTCATGTTATGCCAAGCAAATATCATCAAACTCACATTTGATGACTCTTGTAAGTTGTTACATTTTATATTGATGCCTGGAATTTTTAAAGCCATCGCTATGCTCGGACGTTTGAGCAAAGAACCAAAATACATCGATAATGATATAAGAACTAATTATTTATAAAATTAACATTTAAATACATTGAAGAATATAGTCTTGAAACAGGATTGGTTATAGTTATATGTAAGCGTTTGTAAAAGAATATTATCAGATGTTATATTTGTTTTTGAAGTGAATTCATGTTAAAGTTTTGCGCTAACAAGAAGGAAGAAATCTAATATGTTTTAAAGCAAATTTGAGTCGTTGCAAAGAAAATGTGTTCAAGGTGGTGGATTTGACTTGGAATTTGATTTATTGTCTAGTTCTGTTAGTAATATATCATTTTTTTTCATCTCTTCTTGAAATTGTTCCCTCGAGAACCCTGATTGCTTGTTTAAGAAAATATTATATGTTCTGAACCATAAGAACCTTTTATATCTTGATTGTTTGTCTTTATCCAACCCATAGTTTGTATACGCACTTATTAAGTTCTCTTCCATCGATTTATGTGGAGCTAGTTGAATTGGTTTGTTTAATGTTGCCTCCAGTTCATTTAAAAGTGCTAAACATTTAATGCACATTATTAAACCCAACATACAACTAAAAAATGTTAAAATATTGAACTCTTCATTTGAAGTGTGATCCTTCTTCGATATACCATTTATGTCCCCCCAGTCTTCTGAATTATAGTAAGCATGATGGTATCGTGTGTTCCAATTTTGGTGGTTATACCTGTTCATATCGTACGATTCCGATGTGTCTATGACTCTGTCACTTGTCAACTTAGTGTATGCATCTGTGATGATTTTAAACCTTTTCAACTTCTGGTCGTTGGTCAGAAACTTGTTTGTTGCACAGTCATGAGTTGAAACGTTAAATTTCCCATTGTTATCAGGATGGTACAACTTTACAAAGAAATGATATTTCTTCTTGAGTTCTTTTTTATCTATGGAGTTTTTATTTGTGATATTGAATATTTGGAATGGGCTAGGATTCTTAACTAACTTTGGCCAGTAGTTATCGTGCAACACCTCTAATTTACGCGGCTGGTGGTTTGAATAATCTCTAATCCATTGTATAACGAGGTGGTGATTGAGTGTGTTTATACTCGCAGCAGGCGTTAGGGGATATCTCGAAGTGACGCTTTGCCGTGCCAACAGTATTGACATGGTAAAAGCAGTCATCTTATGATGGGTAATGCAGACAGTTGATGAAGCGGTTCATTTATTCATGTATGCGGTCACCGTGGTGCTGCGTATGCATGTTGAACCAAGACTTATTTCCGTTTCCTATATATATCTGCATATTTGTATATTTAGGGTCAAAATTAAATTTTTGTGAAAATATTATTTATAATTATTATTTATTGTTGTTAACTACATAAAAGTTATAAAGATCAGATTCGAAGTACAGTCTCATTGTAGTTAGTATCCTGTAAATATTTGTTCTGTCACTTGAAATATAAAATATTTACCAATGGAGAATGTGTGACAGTGGCGGGATGGAGCAAGTGGGTGGAGGGAGGAGAGGCCAGGAAACGTTAATTATTTTGAAAGTAAAGCAGCGAATTGTTGGATATTAATTTCTCCAGAACCATCACTGACCTCTCTCAACATTTCGTCGACTTCTGTGTCGGTCAATTTCTCGCCGATCGAGGTCAAGACATGTTTCAATTCTGCGGCGGAGATCAAACCGTCACCGTTCTTGTCGAAGACTTTGAAAGCTTCTAATAGTTCTTGTTCGGAGTCGTTGGATTTCAATTGTCTGGACATCAAAGCCAAGAACTCCGAGAACTCGATCTTGTTGTTGCCGTTGACATCGATTTCGTTCATCAAGTCAGCGACTTCAGCTTCGCTTGGGGAAAGACCCAACGATCTCATGACGGTGGCCAATTCACTGGAGGAGATAGAACCATTGTTGTCCTTGTCGAACAACGCAAAAGCCTCTTTAAATTCAGCGATCTGCTCTTCTGTTAAATTTGAGGACATTGTGTGTCAGCTTGTGTATGTGTATGTGTGTTGCACTATACTTCCTCGAGTCACAAATGAGCACCACTTTAAAATCGTAATTGCAGACACAGAAGTATGCACTAATTATATGTAGTGTATATAGGTATGTTAGTTGTCTCCATTACAGAAATTGACATAATAGAAAATAGAAAGAAAACAAAATATTAGGAATTAGATGTTGCCAGATAGTCATTCCATACGAGAAGAGACACGAACAGTATACATAAATTCTCTCAGTGCGCGCGCGTGGATGCGCGTGGATGCGCAGTAGCGCAGCGTTCATGCCGTTTATGTGTTCTGGTGTCTCTTGTGATCGCTCCGGCCAAAGCCTTTTCCCCTTTTCGAAAATCGGGGAAATCGAGAGCGAGATGTTATGTGTCAGGTGACGAGGCGCCCTGCGTCATCACGTGACGGCAGCGTTCCTCGTCACGTTCCTCCACCGCACGGCCTGTGGACTTGTGGTGGTGCATTGAGTAAGAGGAGATGGGCGGCTAAATATATCGATGCTGCAGTGTGGTTTCGCATTGAACGACGCTTAATGGCAGTTCATCCTTCATGGTAGCTATGTTGATAAGATACGTGAAATACCATAATGGGCTCTCAGCTCTGCTATATACTTGGTGAATGGCTTCTGTTTAGTGTCATTGTAATTGATTTGTCTTTTGAACGACAGTCCATCGAGTCCGTTCTCTATCTCATAGCACCAGTATTTATAGTACTCTTTTTCGTATTCGTCGATGTGTTCATGATCTTTGATCAGGAGCTCCTTGTCTTTATCGTCTATTGTTCCATGAGGGACTTCGGCGGCTAACGTGGTAGCCGCCGGCGGGATGCGACCTGCTAATTGTAGGACCTTATAAGTTAAATACGTGTAGAAACGACTAGCAAGCAACTCATTGTATCCGCCACCGCCCAGCAACACGACGTTTTTGCAAGACCCGGGCTGATGTGGTCCGACGAAAGCAGCGATTATCTTTATAATACATCTTGTCAGCCCTATGATTGTTAATTGCCATTCGTTGTAGTAGTCGTTATTTAATCCATCACCGCCGCACAAAATCACAATGTCGTCACTCTGATGCAGTTCAATTAACGGAATTATTATATTAGTCACCAATTCAAACATGTTGCTATTGCTTAATCCATGTTTTACGGGTAAATTAATAATATTGTTTGATTTAGGTTTCCCGAATTTTAATCCGCCAGTGCAGGGGTAAAACCCGGGTTCAAACAAATGAATGGAAATGATTTGAATATCTTTTGAGTAATTAAACGCATTCTCCACTCCATCGCCGTGGTGTAAATCTAAGTCGATGTATGTCAGTTTCCTTTTGTGTCCTTGTTGTCCCGGCGTTTTTCGGAGTTCGTTTATTAGTGATACAATATCGTTGATGTAACAAAACCCATTGGCCCGGGATTTCATGGCGTGATGACGTCCACCATCCCAGTTGATGGCAATGTTTGCTGTGATCTCCGGTGTGTCCACGCACAGATGCTTTGCAAGTTGCATTGTGGAGTTGATGAGTGTGTCCAGGTACATCGGCAAGAACGAGAAGATCGGGCAATCTCCATTGTTCAAGTTATACTCCAATTTCAAGATCTCCGGGTCTGTCCCCGGGACATGCCCGGGTCTATCCCGGGGGATCTTCCGTTTCTTGCCTACATAACTCTCGTGTAACGATTGATATAATTCATACAAGTCGTGCAGTTCATCCGGCGATTGCTCTGCTTTTCCCGATCTCACACCCTCCCGATCGTTGTCATCCGGAGATAAGCGCTCATTGTATTGCTTACCAAATATCACTCTTAGGTAATCTTGGGAATGGTAATTACATAATGCCCGGGCTTCCACTAAATCAAGTCCCTGTCCTTCGAACAGCCTGGTCTCATCGACGACAACATCAAACTTACTAATCAATTGATAAGCCTCTAACAACGAATTGATAAGTTTCGATTTCCTTGCATGGTTGCATGGTAACAAATCGATGACGCTCGATTGGAAATGGGATGTGGAAATTATTAGCTTAAATTTATTTTCATCACCCATTGAACTCCATATAAATACTGGTCGAATTATTTTTTATCTGTAAATAATATCCTCTTCTAATGATAACCTTACTGTATATAAACTAATTTATGCTTCTTTCGATATGCTACATTTTTAGTTTTCTTGGATTTTTCATATTTTTCGCATTATAACACATTCCGAGTTTCTGATATTAGCAAAATTGTAAATGTATTTGTAGATATAAGAATTAAGATAATCGCATACACTATCTCTTGTAAATGTAATTAACATCACTTGCGAAGAAAAAAAAACACGTACAATCAAAAACTGCACATACTATAATTTGCGAACAAGAATGGCTTCAGAAGATGTCTATTTGTCGAAGTTGAATGAAATAATTGAATTGTTTCAAAATTACAAACCAGGTAGAATTAACTTAGATAATATTACAAAATTATGCCAAACTTTGGGTTTGGAGTCTTTCATCGACGACATAGACACAAATATATCAAGACTCTCCACGGCGTCAAAAATAATAGTCGTGGATATCGATTTTGATAAATCATTAGGGAAAGTAAAAGATGTAAAACTTGTTTTGGCTTCGAATTTTGATAATTTTAATTATTTTACAGATAAATCATTGCTATTAAACAGTGTTAATGGCACAAATAATACTAATTTGAAAGAGGAGCAAACTGAAAACAACATTCTACTGAATTCGTTGACAAATTATGCAGATTTGAATGAGTTTTATCAAAATTTAAAATACATTTATCTGTTGGATACATATTCTTGTATAGATTTGGATTCAAATCAAGCAAAATCAAAGTCCAGTGGAAACACAACTGTAATTAATAGTGGAGATATTATCTCAACAACTAATTATGCTGTAAGCGCAACTGACAATGTCTCTTCGTTGCAAATATCGTCAACTGGCAATATGAAACCAAATTCAAGTCCAAATGCAAATGCAAACTTGGATGTAAATAATGCACATACTGCTACATCTCCAGTACCAGCACAGAATATTGATAAAAATGATTGTAAACTAGATCTGTTCAAATATTATACAGAGCTAGCAGATTATGTCAGAAATTATTTCATTTCAAATAACTCAGATTTCACAGTTATAACAAATTTAAGAGATATATTCGGTATTTATATTATTTGGAATGACGATTTCAAGAATCCTATTGCAAGAATATATTTAGAAAAGTCCAAAGAATCAAAAAATCGTCTATTTGAATTTGTGTATTTACCAGGAGATGATAAATGGTCAAATGAAGATTTTGAAAAGTACACTATAGGTGTATCCTTAGTGATGGAAATAATGGGTGAAACAGAAAACCAAACTGGGAAGCATAACAGCATATGGTTCCCAAAGGAGTCTATCTCTGACGATCTTATTTTACAATCGTCATTTACAGATATTATAAAGGAAAATATTGATTCTAACGACAATAATATGTTGAATATCTTGTTTAAAAATATCCAAAGCGATAATAACTTGTCAATTAATGATTACTTGATTTTCAGTGGCAAGTGTAGGTTAGTTAACGATTTTACTACAAGCTTAATAAATATATCTAAATTTGATATAGGTAATGATCATTTGGATTTAATGTTAGAGATATTAAACTGGATTAAATGGTCGAAAATGGTTCTAACACCAGTTTTTGAGATTATAAGCAGGGATAATAATGGCTCGACAGATGATTTTTCAAGTTATGAAAAAGCTAATGATTCAAATATAGATGAAAACATAAATTTACAAAAATTAAAAATGAAAACTATAAGATCTACTAGAAGAAGGTCATCATCTCTTGCCAAGAGGCCTAGTATTGTCGAAGCCTCTATTCTGAAAGATGAAGGGTTGCAGCAATTCAATTTACATGAGATTATGTCGCAACCTGTCATAGAAGATGAAAAAATTGATGGTCTAGATTACGTTGAGGAATCTGCCTCCGAAAATCCGTTACATAACGATAGTAATGAGAATGCAAACGAAGATATTGAGATGGAAGATGCTCAAGGGATGGACTTTAATACAGAGCCAATGCTGAAAATAGAAAATAATAACAAAAAAATAATAAAATCATAAATTTAATCATTAATGAAGATCATATGTCATTGGAGGATATATCACATTGCAGCTTATATGATGATCTTGATACATGGAATAATTTCACTCAAAAGTTAAAAGAAGTTATTGATACGTAATTTGTAATATAAATATATATCTTTGTCTAGTAAACAAAAGTGATCTACTTCACCTCAGTAGTGTTAAAAGAAAAGCAGTACTAATTATACATTATATAAGTTAGGCGTACTGAATCTTGCCGGCCGAGAAATAGTTTATCAACAGTTTTAATCTCAGCTGCGTATCGTATCTAAACACATACTCTCAAGAACCGTGCTATTTGTTTTATATGTCAAGAAGTTTAAGCTGGAGGATATATTCAGATCACTCGTTCTGGTTCCTTTCAAATTATATTAAAGAAGCCATCTAGCCTTTAATTGTTAGGGCAGTTATATACAGTTTATTTTACTCGACGTCTTACTCTAATTCAACGAACCCGTTTAATTGCAGACTTCCGATAATTAATTATTACACAGTACTGAATATATTAAAATTATGACGATTGTAAAAAATTCTACTGGTTATTATTAACTTCAGCGTCTAGGTCAGTGCTACTCTTTTCTGTAGTTTTGTTATTTAAGTCGAAGATATGTTCGTCCTATTTATCGATCAATTATCTATATATGATCTCTATAGAATTACATAATATATATAACCAATGAAATGAACAATTGCTTGTCTTATATATCTGTAACTTTCGTTTAGGCTCGTGCACTGCACTACAACATTAAAATTAGATCTCGTATAAATCTTGATTGTGTTAAAATGATTGTTTACCCATAGTATTATAGCTTTGACTAAACTGTAGATATTTATTCGTTTCATTAGTAAACACTGGTTTAAGTATCCATATATTATACAATAATACTTGTGACTATTTCATATTCTAACAACAATATATTCTTGCGAGCATCCATTGTTTTATGTATTTATCAAGAATCTACCCAGATATTCATATCTACTGTAGTTTAACTAATTATACTACCAATAAATTTTCGTGGAGAAATAAGCCTATGTTGGCTAGTGGCAACTTCTAAGATACTGTCCGTGATCACTTTAGTTGATGTCCAGTAGTCCATTGTCTTAATAGTTCAATAATCGACTCGTCCTTTTATTAATATATTTAATACAAATTTCTCATTAGTAGTATTCATTACTTTAATATATTAATAGTTGTTAGATTATTTACTATATATTCATATTAATCTCTCTGGTCTCTTGGACCTAGATCAATGAATTGCTTAACTATTGGTTATCGGGGTTTATATATACATCATATTTCAACCTGCCGTTCTGTCCAACGAGACGACGTCGTCGAATTGAACACGTACGGTAGGTTGATGGTTCTACAGTACTATTTATGCATTAGAAATTCTGCTATTACATTCTCGTGAGCACTATTGTTTCTGCTCAATAGTTGTGTTGATTGCCTTAATATATTAAAATGTTGTTAGATTATATACTTTATATCTAAATTAACCTCTCTGGTCTCTTGGACCTGGATCAATGAATTATTAGCTATTGATTACCGGGGTTTATATATACATAATATTTCAATCCACCGTTCTGTCCAACGAGACGATGTCGTCGAGTTGAACACGTACGGCAGGCTGATGGTTCTACAGTACTATTTATGCATTAGGAATTCTGCTATTACATTCTTGCAGGCACTATTGTTTCAGGTTTGCAACAATAATCTCCTAAAGAGGTAATATCTGGTATCGTATAGTCACTTATACGACCAGTCTCATTTCCAACAATACCTTCATATATCAGCAAGCGAATTTTATATCTCTAATATAGTAATGTAATAAGTATTTTTAATATTTTACATTCTTATTGGCACTATGGCCGAGTGGTTAAGGCGACAGACTTGAAATCTGTTGGGCTCTGCCCGCGCATGTTCAAATCCTGCTGGTGTCGAATTTTTTTGCATGATAAATCTTCTAATTCAATTGTTGAGATGAAATGAGTCAACCATTGATATAAATCGTAAATTTAAAGAACAAATATTTTTATTTTCATTATGTAGATATACCTTATTCATTATAAAAATATCTAGAATTTGTACTTTTGAACAAAGCTGATACCTTGTGCAAAACTTTGAACACGAGCATCTAGCTTGTAGCCTTGTTTGTCTAGTTTTGTCATTTCACTTACGAAATCTTTCAAGGGAACAGTGAAACATTCGATAAATTCATTATCTTCTAAGTTGGCTTGTGGATTTTGGTTTTCTGGCAATGCCATATCGATCTCCACTGTTAACAGGACTAAGTTAGTGTTTGTAAAACCAGGATCGTTAAACATAACAGGGCTATCATCGATGATCTTTCCCACATATCCAGTTTCCTCTTTTAGCTCTCTTAAAGCAGCTACCTGAACGGACTCGGTGCCATCGATTAATCCCGCAGGCATTTCTATGCAAACACCATCTACAGGGGGCCTGTATTGCTTTTGTAATAATATTTCATCTGGTTTACCATCTGGATATTTTAAAATTGGAATAATACCGACGCCATCAATGCCACCTGCTTGTCTAGTTGTACGGACAGCCATGTCCCATTCTCTGGTGCCTCCGTTTGGATCTTTGTAA
Organism: Tetrapisispora phaffii CBS 4417; assembly: GCF_000236905.1. Lineage (NCBI taxonomy): Eukaryota > Fungi > Ascomycota > Saccharomycetes > Saccharomycetales > Saccharomycetaceae > Tetrapisispora > Tetrapisispora phaffii. The sequence continues at coordinate 339,113 of NC_016532.1, forward strand.
GACAATTTTTCTAATCCAATCCATTTACATTCATCAGTTCTTACAACAGGACGAGAACTAATCAATTCAGCTAATTCTGGTTTTCCTTTAGGTATGGACATCTTTCTAGTAATAAATTTTGTAGTCGGGTTAGCTGATTGATTGATCAATTTTAATCTTAAACCTTTTGCAATATACATTACATAAGTTAAGGTTCAAAGATAAGATTCATAAGCTGATTACAATTGATAAATTAAAATTAAATATATACTCCATAGCATTATAGTAAATCCCAAATATGAAAGTAGGTGCTTCTCGTTTTCGAATTTGTGACAATTCAATCAATTGATTTTTATTATTACAAGCTCTAGCATTTTCAAATTTTTATGCCACACAAACCGTAAAAATGGTTAACTTGAAAAAAAATATCAACTTTAACATTTAAATATTTCAAAATCAATGATGTATTTTTAAGAATGTAGAGACTTGGTGGACAATTCTTTTAGTATGAAGATCAGAAGAAATCAAATTTGAAAGTGTACTGTTATATGAGATAAAATGACGACAGATGCTAATAATAACTTAGTGAATTTAAAGGCTCAAATTCAACAATACCTTGTGGAATCAGGAAATTATGAGAAGTATGTTTTCAATTAACTGTTTACAATGATGGTCGGTAGGTTTGTGAGATTGCTAGTACTAACACTTTTTTATATTTTTCAAAGAATATCAAACGACTTGAACAAGAGATTGTTAGCAGAAGGATGGATGGAATCTGTCAAAAAGCTAACTCTGGATGAAATAAATGTAAATGATTCAACAAAATTTCCACAAATACTGAAAAACGTTGAACCGGAAGCGATAAGTATGTGAACTGTTGGTTACATTAAAGATATATCTATATATATATATATATATCAATTGCAGAACAATGAAATACTAACATAATTTGTCGTTTCTTTATGAAACAACATTCTTCTAGATATGGTTTCTGACACTACAAAGAATGAGGTTATAGAACAAATCAAATTCTTTTTAAATGAAGTTTTTAACACTGAACAATAATATCCATCATTTTCAGGATTCAAGAGTGTTTCGTCGATGTGATGATTCAGTCTAAACTTGCAACCTCCATCGCTGTGTCTTAAGGTACAAGTCTATAATCTGTGGGATATACATAAATATATATAGTGAAGTCAGCCACTTGTTAACTGGTTAACGAGTAGTCTATCACTATAAATATAATAAAATAAGCATTGTTTATAATATCATTATTATTACTATTATATTTACAATTTTTCACAGCTACATCATACTTAATTCAGTTATTTTTATATAAGTTGATGAGAATTTTTTTATTTTAAAGACTAACCATGTTTTAATAATTTTAGTTCTTTTAAATTTTGAGTTACTCATCGTAATTCTCATCCTCTTCGACCTCTCTGACAGCATTCTCCTTTGGGAAAGACTCTTTTGTTGGTTTCTGTTCAGAAGCAACTTCTTTTTCTAAATTATCTTCTTCACGTAGTTTAGCTTCTTCTTCCAACTTTTCTAATGCTTCCGCAGTAGGCTTGATAGTAGGTTCTGAGGCAACTTTGGCTTCTTCATCTTTCTTCTTTTCTCCTTCACTTGTTACTGCTATTTCACTGGCTGGCGCAACTGGAGATGTAGTAGAAGTCTCGGCGTGTACTGGAGTTTCTTTTATATTCTCCGAACTCTTAGTCTCTGGTTCGGCTTTAGTCACCTCGATAGTTGCTGGAATATCATCAGTGTTAGAATCTGGAACAGTGTTAGAATCGACAGATTCGGTTTTACCTTCTTCAGCAAGTTTTGTTTCCTCTTGGACAGCCTGAGAAATAGATTCATCAACTTTCTTTTCTTGTATGCTAGTAGTTACAGAAGAATCAGCATTCGAAGTTACAACAGTTTCAGTAGCAGTATAAGTGCTTTCATTGACAGTAGCAGTAGATTCTGCAACTGGAGTGACAGATGTGACAGTCGGAGCAGCAGTCTCGGTAATTGGAGCAGAAGCTTCAGCCGCTGGGGTAGCACTTTCTACGATTGGCGTAGCGCTTTCTACAACTGGTGTTTCGGATGCAACAAATGGGGCAGCAGCATCTACAACTGGGGTTGCAGCCCCAACTGGAGCGACAGTTTCAGCAACTGGTACAGCGGATTCAATTGCTAGAGGTAAAACTGTAGCTTCAATAACCGGTTTAGGTTCTATTGGCAATTCTTCAACGGTAGTCCTGTGGCACCTGGTGAAGCTGTACGGTTCAGCAGGGACAGTGACTGGAGAACTTCTCTTCAGTTTCTTTTGAGATGGTTCCTCAGATTTTTCAGTTGAGGTCTTGGCTGATTCTGAACTGACAGCGGCATTAACCAAAGTATTAATACCATCGTCAACAGTTCTCTTATTAGATGAACCATCAGAATCGTTTTCAGTTTCGGTCTTTACAGGTTCTGTTGGTTGTTGAATTGTTGAAGCTTGAATAGGTTGCAATTGTGGGGCAGGCATCTTTTCGTGATCAACCATAGAAATAGGTGGAATAGATGGTGCAGTTACTGACTCAGAAGCGCCAGGAACGCTAGTTGGAATGGATATTGGTGCAATTTGCGTTGTTTGTAATGGAGGAACCATGGTAGAACCAAGAGCTACTGGAGGAGCATTAGCCTGTTCCTGCTGTAAAACTGGTGCTGGTGGTAATTGATGCAATTGTGCTCGTTGAGCTTGTTGAGCTTGTTGAGCTTGTTGAGCTTGCTGAGCTTGTTGAGCTTGCTGAGCTTGTTGAGCTTGCTGAGCTTGTTGAGCTTGTTGAGCTTGTTGAGCTTGTTGAGCTTGTTGAGCTTGTTGAGCTTGTTGAGCTTGTTGAGCTTGTTGAGCTTGTTGTTGTTGCTGTTGTTGTTGTTGTTGTTGTTGTTGTTGTTGTTGTTGTTGCTGTTGTTGTTGTTGTTGTTGCTGTTGCTGTTGCTGTTGCTGTTGTTGCATTTGTTGTAAGTTCATTTGCTGAACTTGTTGAATTGGTAATCCTTGTAATTCACCATTAACGTCTACTAGTGGTTGAGCGTAGGCTTGTTCTGTATGCTGCTCAAGAACTTGACCATATACACCTTGTTGTTGCTGTTGTAGAGATAATGGTCTTACATTCAATGGATTTACTCTATCATTTGATTGTAAAGTTGGCTGTAACATTACAGGAGCATTAGCTATGTCGTTGGTCTGACCAGGTGCGCCTGGATGTTGGCCAGCTTGTTGTTGGGCATTGTTTGGATTCTGCAACTGTTGTGCTAATGATTCTAGTCTTTCTCTGATGTGAACGTTATCTGGATCTAATCTGGCAGCTTGTTTATAGGCATCCAAAGCATCATTTAGTTGTTTGTTACAAGTTTCATATAAGGTACCTAAATCGTACCAAACTTCACTGATGTAAGGATTCAATCTAATAGCTCTGGTGTATGCATCTAAAGCATCTCTGTATTGAGAGATTTGATAATATAATACACCGATGGAACACCAGAAGATTGGATTTCTTGAATCTCTATTCACAGCTTGTTGGAAAGCATCATAAGCAGCGGTGTAATCAGCCCTAATCATATGAACACGACCTAGGTGGTACCAAGTAGCAGCATCTGATGGATCAATCTCTAGCGACTTCAACAATAAGTTCAATGCTTTTTGTGGATCATAGAACTGGGTGTTGTTCATACCGTATAGACAACCTAGTTGTTGTAAAACTTTTGCATGGTGTTCATTTTGGACCAATACATTTTCGTAGGCTTCTTTTGCACCTTGCCATTCACCCATGCTTTCCAGGACGGAACCCAATTGGAACCAAATGTCCCATTCTTGCAGTGGTGAAGGAGGTTGTGGTAATATATATCTAAAACATTCTAAAGCCTGGGTCCATTTACCTTGGTGTTTGTAAATGATCCCCAATCTGAAATAGATTTCATTTGCCTTATCGAAATTTGGATCCAATTCCAAAACTTTAGCAAAGGCCTCTTCTGCGTATTCCAAAGAACCATATCTATCGTATAGGATACCGATTCCATGCCATAACTTGGGCACATTTGGATTTGATAAATAGTACAGCGCCTGTTGGTACGAGTTGTAGGCTCTCTGCAAGTCGTCCAACATCAGATAGCAATGACCTAAAGTTGCCCAAACATCAGAAAGTTCGGGATTGACAGACAAAGCACGTTCGTACAGTTCGGCAGCTCTTTGGAACATGTCTCTTGAACGGTACAAGTGTGCCAATGAGGTCAATGCTTTAGTTGAAGCCGGATTGTATTGTAAAGTGGTGTCATACGCCATAGCGGCCCTATCGGTGTCGCCTACAGTTTCTGCCAATGATGCAATTGACAGCCAAGTTTCTGCAGTGGACTGTGTTAGCGGGTCGAGAGGTGGATGTTGGACTTGTTGGATCTGGATATTTTCTTGTGAGTTTGGTTGACCCAGTTTCTGCTGCTGTTGCTGCTGCTGTTGCATGTTCACAGCATTGACCAGCGGCTGTGCAGGCTGTGCCGTTGCGGAATTCATCGTTTGGGACAGTGTGCTTTGATGGACTACTGTTACGTTTGCTTTTGAGCGACAGGGTCCAATGAGTGTTACTTATACACGATAAAAGATCAGTTACTTATATGTGAAATGGAGTGATTGTTTCTAACGAAATAAACAAAGTATGAAAGGGAAACGTTGAGTGAAAAGAAATTAGGAAAAAAGAGAATAAAACAACGAAACAAAAATGAAATGAAAATAAGTTAATAAAAAAAAAATAATTGTACTCTGTCGAGAGAGAGTGTGTGTATACAAGAAAGTTTAAGAAAAAGCAGCTATTGTAATTACGATGTTCAATTTCGGAGAGTATTAACGAGTTGTTATTGTGATGAAATGAAATCCTAACAGGTCTTGCACAAGGTCAATACCTATTACACATTTTCGACATTTCCGCATTTTCGTTTTCGTTTGTTGTTGAGTGGTTCAGGATGTAGATGTTTGCTGTTTGTTGTTTTAGATAATGTAATAACTTTTCGTTATTGATATTTGCGGTGCGGAATAAGAAACGAAGCGTCGATGCTTGATACATTAGAGAAAAAAAGAAATTAAAAAGCGGACAGCGACAGCGAGACGCATGGACGCACGGACGCAGTGGCGAAGGGAGAGATCTCGTCCTGGGCGCGTGTGCGTGCATTCGAGAGCCGGAAAAGAAAACAGCAAAAAGAAACGAGAGCGGCAAAAAGAAACGCGTGGAAGGTTTGCGATTGTCTGACACGAACGCGGACAAAACGGCGGCGACGAGCTGGGCGCGTATTAGTTAATGTGTGCCAAAAAAAGCAGCGACAGAGCGGAGACAAACGGGCGCAGTTGCGGCCGATTCTACTGGGCCTGTCCGAAAACAGACGTGGAAAACACCGAAACGGGCAGAGGAATTGGAGGCGGCCAAAAGGGCGGGACTCGCGCCAGAACAGCCAGACAATTTAATGCACGGTTTTCGAAACTTCAGAAGTTTCGAAACTTTCGAAAATTGGTTTTGTGTTTGTGTTTTCGTATTTTTATACTTTTTATGCTTTTGTGTTTATTTGTTGTCGTTTTCTGTTGTCGTTTTTCTGTTGCCGGCCTATTGCGCAGGCACTCTGGGAGCACGGTGACAAAACGCACACGGTTTAGCAAATTCTCGCTTTCTTTTTATTGGAGCGGGAACTGGTGTGCGTGGGTCCCCCGCACCCTCAGCCCACGGCGTTTCTGCTGTTTCGTCCGATGCCAAAACACCTCGTGGCTGCATATGTCGGTCCACTTCTCCTGCACCGGCTCTGTGATTACGCAACTCGGCTATAAATAAACCATTGTTTGTCGGTGCTTAATGCCAATGGCTACATCTCGGCGGCCGCTGTGCGCTGGTAAGGAGGTCGGATAATCACACAGGGCGCAGGCGGGTAACAGCACTCTCGCTTCACACACACACGCCAAGTCTGCTAATCCCATAGTGCTGGGCGATCCCTATTTACAATTCACATATCTAACATAGAAAAATGCATTTATGGTAGCTGTCTATATAGTTATTGCTAATGAACGGCGTGCGTTCGTCTCATCTATAACTCTTGGGCAAGGAACTGTTCACTGAAATACGTAACTTGTTCGAAATTGTATTCAAATCCATCGATTCCACCGTAGTATGGGTCGTCGACTATCCTATTGTACTTGTTGTTTGTGTTCCATTCGCCGAACAGCGACACTTGGCTCTTACTATCTTCTGGCTCGATACGTTTCAGATTGCTGAAATTACTGTCATCCATGCAGATGATATAGTCAAATTCTTTGAAATGTTTGGGTTTAATCTGCTGGGCGAGGTGGTCGACGGGAACTTTATGTTTACGACAAGTTGAAACGGATCTGCTATCAGGTTCTTCGCCGATATGATACCCGGCCGTCCCGAATGATGTGATCCTCTCGAAGCGATCACTTAATCCTTTCTGTTTCACGGTGTGTCGGAACACTGCCTCGGCCATTGGCGAACGGCAAATGTTCCCCAGACACACAAACGCAACGCTTATCTTCCTATCTTGTGTCATTGTTTGCTCTCTTCTGTTGGGACCTCTCATATGACGGAATTCACCGATCTTGTGCAAATAATGCTGTCCCACTTTTGCAGCTCACTTTTATATCTCACATACTCGATCGCTGATTTCAGTTTTCTTATTTGCTCGCTTACAGGTGAGCTCTTTTCCGCCCGCGTCTGTGTCCTCCGCCCATTAGCAACTTAAAAAACTATAACTTATCCCATACTTAACGTTATATAGCCAATACACACATATATATGGATAGAGAGACTCTCACAACAAAAAAATAACGCAATTACTGGCTTACGCTAATGCCTTCCTCACTGGAGAGCGTATGGTCTTGTCAGAGTAAAACGAAAGAACCTTGGCAATGCGGCTGGCAACACCGTCGGGAGTAAATTCAAAGTACTCGTAGACTTCCTTGCTCTTACCACTCATTCCGAACCTGTCCAGGCCAAATTGCTCATGGGAGTACTTGCACATGCTCAAAGTGGCATATACCTCCACACTCAAGATCGGAACCTCGTCTGGAAGCACACTGATCCGGTACTCGAAAGGTTGTTTCCCAAATGTATAGAAGTCAGGGAGGGACACAACTCGAATATTAACTTTATGGTCCTTAGAATACTTTTCCGCACTCTTGCAACATAAAGACACTTCACTGCCACTAGATACTAAAATCAAATCAAGTTTCGGGGTAGTGTTACCGTGGTATTCGCTAATTGCATATCCACCTTTCGCTGCTTTCTCAATGCTACTGCCTTCCAGTTGAGGAACATTTTGACGGGTTAAACATATGATCGAAGGTGTTGCTTTGCTCTCAATCGACACTTTGTAAGCAGCAGACACTTCGTTCCCGTCGGCTGGCCTCCATACTTGCATGTTAGGTAACGCTCTGAAGTGGGTTACTGTCTCAATAGGTTGGTGGGTTGGCCCGTCTTCTCCAAGACCAATTGAGTCGTGGGTAGCTACCCAAATTACTGGATATCCAGAGAGTGCAGCTAGTCTCACTGCCCCAGAAGCATATGACACGAAATTCAAAAATGTACCACCAAATGGTTTCAAATTGTATCCATAGGCTGAGATGCCATTCAGAATTGCACTCATACCATGTTCACGAACACCATAACGAATGTAGCGCCCCATGTAGCTTCCTATCTTGGTATCATCTGGTTGGAAGTCTATGGCGTCATCCCATCTTGTCAAATTCGATGGAGTCAAGTCTGCGGAACCTCCAATTAGCTCTGGAAGAGTTTTAGCCAGGGAATTGATAACTGATGCAGATAATTTTCTCGTGGCCAGGTCGCCATCTTCTGGCTTGAAAGTTGGCAATGCGGACTCCCAATCCGGTGGTAGAATGCCAGCTATTCTTCTTTTGAGTTCAGCCCCTAATTCTGGATATTTACGCATATATTCTTCCAACGTTGAATTCCATTCTTCATTGGCTTTTTTACCACGCTCGATCATGTGTTCCTTGTAAAAATCGTAAACCTCTTGGGGAACAACGAACGACTCTTCTGAATTGAACCCAAATCTCTTCTTCAACTGTTTGACATCATCTGGCTTCAATGGGGAACCATGGACATTATACGTCCCCTCGTTCAAAGAGCCAAACCCAATTGTCGTGGTAAGTTTAATCAAAGTTGGCTGTTTTTTGTTACTTTTTGCAAGCTTAATGGCTTGTGAAATCGCATCTAGATTATCATTACCATCTTTAACCTCGATGACTTCCCATCCATAGCCCCTGTACCTAACCGCAACTTCTTCCGTGAAGGATAGATTAGTCTTACCATCAATGGTGATCGAGTTGTCATCATAAATCACAATCAAGTTCCCCAATTGCAAATGACCAGCTAGAGAGCATGCTTCAGAGGAGACACCTTCCTGCATGCATCCGTCACCTGCGAAGACATACGTATAGTTTGTCGATATTTCGCAATCCTTCTTATTATACCTGGCAGCGATGTGTGCCTGTGCAATTGCAAACCCGACGGCATTCGAGATACCCTGCCCGAGAGGGCCAGTGGTCAACTCCACCCCAGGCAGCTCGTACTCAGGGTGTCCCGGAGTCTTCGAACCCACAGATCTGAACCTCTTCAGATCATCGATGGTATAGTCGTAACCTAGCAGATGCAAGGTCGAGTACAACAAGGCGCAAGCATGCCCGTTTGACAAAACAAATCTGTCTCTGTTGGGCCAATCGACATTTTCATGGTTCACATTCATAAAGTCCCTACATAGAACGTGCATTGCAGGAGCCAGACCTAAAGGAGCCCCGGGGTGTCCCGAATTCGCTTTTTGCACTGCATCCACAGCCAGCAGTCTGACGGTGCTGATGCAAAGCCTGTCAATATCATTAAATTTCGACATGATTAATTGTCCTGTTTGCCTGATTGCAACTAGGAGTGGATCAAAACATCGAGGGTCAGTTAGCATCATCACATACTTCCAAATATGACCAATTTATATACCATTATAGATGGAAACCTCAATTGGCAACAATCCAATCCCTTCCTCACAAGTAACCTAATGATCCATATTTAGAAACCTTACTGGTAACCCTTGTTAATAATTGCGTCATTGACCTCAATATGCCTTTACTGACGCAACAGGTGACAGTGCGATAGTGACGCGTGTGCAGCAACCTTATATTGACCGAGAGCACCTTTTCCCCCAATTCAGCCTTTTCTAGACCCAAAAGAGAGGCTGCTCTGGCCCGCTACACCAATTGGAGGTACGCTCTGTTCTTTTTGTTTTTCACAACAGATGCTTACTCCGCCGCAGCACTGTGCCATGCACACCCGTACATTATTATCATGTCCTGCTGATCACCGTATGCCGTTCTTTCCCCTGCCAACCCCCTTCACCCCCACTCCCCAGCACCTCAATCGTAGTATCTCCCTCCCCCTCTCGTAGACCCGCTACGAGCACATGCAATATGCCCAACATCCTTGTCCTCACCCTGGCTCGATCAACCCATAACCGGAATATCATCCACTCTCTCTGCAACCCTGCTCCTAATCTACGTCCGACCGCCACCCTAATGCCCTTCCCACTGATGAAACGCTGAAAAAGTTTTTCGAAATCTGCAAAATTTGTAAAAAGCATTTTTTTCTGAAATTTCGAAATTTTCCATTTTCTCGAAAATGTTATTCTCAACTCATCGCATCTCATCGCATCCCGTCAGATTGCTTTTTATTGGTTTCTTGCTTTGCTAATTTATTGGAAAAAGTTTAATTCTATACACTGAAGAGAAACGACAGAGAGACCAGACCTACTTAATCATTTAAGATTTGTATCTGCAAGTGCATCGACTGTCCTTGTGTTTCTTATCCCGAGATTGGGGTCCAGCTTGTTTTGGGTCTCTCATGTTTTGTACATTTTACAATCGTAAGGTTAGGTTCATTTATAGCGTGGTCAACATATATATACATATTTATACTTATATAATAGGTTCCTGTTTGGGGAAACTCATAAGAGGTTGGATGCATCTGTTGTCAACCAAACATTCACAACAACAACATTAGTGTGAGATGAGCGCTGCATCAGGGACGTTTAACATTCTGAATAATATCATCACATGTGATGATATTATTCCCATCAAAAATAACATCAGTAATGAGGTGTTGGATGCAGGTAAGGAATCGCATCCAGCCGCTCCAGAAGCAGGCGAAGGTAGTGCTCTGACTTCGTCGAGTGAGGATGCTGACCTGCTGTTCTCCCCCCTTGGCGATTTAACTTCAGACAATACAGATGGAGAGGACGAGGAAGACGAGTACTGCCATGGCCTACTCTCGCCGGTATATTTCCATGCAGAGTATCCAAAAAGATTCCATCATAATAATCCGATGAACAGTGATGCCGGTTCTGTTGTCCAAAATACGCACTCTATTACTAATAATATTCAAAACTCGGAGACTGATACAAATAGCGATTTCTGGAATGAAGTCCCAACAACAGCAGAAGAGGCCGTCGCATTCGCTAATAATGATGACGAACTATTAACGATTATAAATAAAAATAGCGATAAGGCCAACTGTGTGGAAAGTGAAACATCGATACTATCGAGCCTGGTCACGGATGGCTTGGAAAATATAAATAACAGTAATAATAAAATTAAAATTAAAAATTGGGATTCGGATGCTTATATAAAACTGTTTTGTTATAGAAATAAAACAGGTAATTTCGAATTGAAAACCCAAATCGATAACCCTGGAACTTCAGGGATTGGTGCTAAGAATAATAAAATCAAAAAAATAAAGAACGGTAAAAGAAAGTTTGTAAGAAGAAAGAGTGGTATTTCTCAAATGATTTCTACAAACATTGGTATTGGTGAATTCATGTTATGATGAATTATAAAAGGGGAAAAACGTCGCATTTGTTATTTCATCCTTATTTATTTAGTTATCTGGTTTATACGTATGTACATTCAATTTGCTAATTTAGTTTAATAAAGGATTTAGATTACTAAGTGATATTCAATGGTATGGTTACGATGCCTTTTATGTTGGTGAATTTACTTCAAATATGCTCAATCTATGACGTACTTGATGGGAACGGCCAGACAAAAAAAATAATGATTTCGCCCAGGATCGAACTGGGGACGTTCTGCGTGTTAAGCAGATGCCATAACCGACTAGACCACGAAACCAATCATTATACGCATATTTTACGAGTTAAAGTTACTAAACACCCATATTATAATATTGGAAATGCCATTGCACGCATAATTGACCATACCATGCCAGATATCACCAGTTTATGAGATCATTGCCACAAACCTGAACCAGCAGATATCGACAAGAATATACTGACATATACCCTAATTGTGGAGAAACAAGCTTATGTTGGGTAGTTCCAACATCTAAGTTAGTGTCATTAGCTACTTCAGTTGCTCTAGTATAGTCCATCTTCTTTATAGTTAAATAATCGATTGATCTTTTATTAGTGTAATTAAACTATTCTATATAGAGTTAGATGCCCTCCTTATATATGAGTTAATCTGACAGTTGAATGAACATGTGTACGTGTTCATTCGATCCTCCTAGGCTCTTTAGTGTCTGTATTGTACATCTGTGTTTATCATGTAGCCATTTACATTGTAGTGAGAAATTTTCACCTACCACTTGGAAGATTGTTCTGGACCTTCTTTCCATTAGTAAGTGATCTATTGGTTCTGGACTCAAAGTGTCATAAACACTTAGTTCTGTCACATACACTACAATAATTCTGACACTAATACATTTTCTGGAAACTAGTAGCAGGACTAAAAGTATAAAGCAGAGACCTGCTTATACATTTAGGCTTCGAGAGAATCATGTAATTATCTGTAATACAGAATATGCGAAAAAAAACCCTGTCTTCGTGTTGATAGGGACACGGAGCGATATGAGTCTGCGCTTCCCATCTGCTAGAAGACGATAGTCTGCCTATCATCTTTGTCTATCATCTACCTGTTATTACATCCCTCAGTCATACTCTATCTGTCTATTGCAGTTCTTTTGTAGTTCACATTACAACAACGAAAACTACTTGTTTCATTTGTTTTACAGTGCTTGTACTCTTTTTTCTATATTTCCTGAAACAGTAACATGTTCGAAAGCGGAAATAATTTGAATTCCTGAGCTTTTATATTTTTAAGAATTCCATACTTTTCGATAATATTTTGGATTCTGGACAAGATGAAAGGATAGTCGGCTGATTTAAGACAGTATAAAGGCATTGTATCGCATTCAAAGGCCAATCCCTATGCACCATTGCAAGTAAGTGTTGATAATTTGACTTACAATTGTTTTTATCTCGTTGAATACAATTCCCTGCTCGAAAGATGGAGGAGAAAATCATAACACCTGTGCAAGAACATTACATTAAAAAGGAACTTTTGAAGTTGGAATTAGAAAATGAAATTGCACTACTAGATGATCCATTCGCCTTACGGAAGTTTGGCTACCCTTTCTGTTCTACGGATCCAATCGATAACACCGCTAATAAGAAGAGATCATCGGGTATGTTCTCATCTACGTTGATTCCTAATTCCCCGAATTATAATGGTATAAAAAGTAAAAGTAATATTAGTTTACTTTCTATCACCAGCGGTGATAATGGGGCTAATAAGTTGGCAAATGCAGATGTTACGTCACTATATGGCAATGATTCAGACCCGAACGCTTTCAATATGTTAAATTACTTTCTAAAAGAATTTATAATTAAATTTCCGTTATTAAATAATTCTGACGAAGCCCTTAAAACAAAATTTTGGCAACAGAAAGTGCAGCCCTTCTATGAATATTTTATGTCATTGCCATTCAGTGATAGTCTAGATAGAGAAAAATCTTCAAAGAGAAAAATGATGTCTACCGTGATAAATAAATTAGTATATTCATTTTTTGCTTCAAACATAATTACCGCTAATGAAAGCTTATACTATACGAAGGAAAAGCAGAAGTATCTAGAAGAACAGGGCATAGAGAAAAAATCTAGATTGAAGCATTTAGGCATAGGTATGCCTGATACAATTCGATATCTAGTTACATCTGAAGAACTTTTCATAAATAACTGGAATATTAACATAATTGGAGTATTGGAAAACAACTTAAAAGCTTTAGATAAAATTCAAAAAGGTCAGAATAAATCAAGCAAACTTGGTGGTAGTAAATTATCTGCCACTTCCATTACCTCCAGTTTTGGTATGTCCTCCACAAAAAAGTGGATGAAATCAGCATTATCAGTAACCTCTGCATCATCAACAGCATTTATTTCAAAAATTACGACAGGAAATTCTTCGGTATCACCCCTCTCATTGATGTCAAAGCCCACTCATTACTTTATCTTAGAAGTTTACAATAAAAACGAGCATGAGGTAACTCACAAATATTTACAAAAGAGTTATTACGATTTTATTGAATTCTCAAATATTCTCAAAAAAGAGTTTCCTGCAAAAAAATTACCAAAACTTCCTCATAAACAGAAGGCTACCGATACGTCTACAACTTCTCATGAAGGTATTCAAACTTCAACCTCACACGTAAGATTAGCAGATGCTCTTCATACAGGTGAGCAGAAACCATCTATAATAGTAAATGATTCTGAGATTTCATTGGACAAACTAAATATGGGGATCGATTCAGCAATAAATGATGCACACTCTGAGGATATAAATTTTGAATTTGTTGATGATAAAGATAACAATAAAAATAATTCTAATTTATCTCGTGATATTACAAGAACTTCCTTCAGACAATATTTGAGGAAATTAACAGAAGATGAAGAGATTGCTTATAGTGTTTCGTTGAACACATTTTTAAATAGCAATAATGTACAATTAGATTCATTACCATCGGAGATACAAGAGGATATAAATTCGCGTAAATTAGTCGATGCTTCAAATTTACAAGATGAAGTTTCTAATCAAGAGGAAATGGAAGAAACAATGCATATTTTAAGTCAATCAATGTCTGGATTTAGGTCAAAATTAGAGAAAGATGACGATTACATAAAAAATATTATTAATGAATTTAAAATGCAGAATGAGATTAGTTTGATGTCTGATGATGTTCAACATTTCTCTGAATGGCTAAAGTTAACTGCCTCCTCTGTGATTTATCATTTGTTTTTAAGCAAGAGAGGCAGTCGTGGTCTTTTCAATCAAGTAAGGATGTTGCATAACCTAATACCTTACAACATGATGAGTCAAATCATGAAAGTTACCAATCCCATGTCTATTATGAAAGGTATGACAGATTTATTTTTAAGCCAGCCATTTGGGGGTTATTCTTTATTTCAAACTATGTTTATAACTATTATAACTGAAGATATTAGAGTTCAGACTAAAGTTATTAAAAAACTAGAGAAAAAGATAATTGAAGAATCTAATGGATCACAAACGATAATCGATCATATTAAGCTATTTGTAGAAAAGAATCAAATATCGAATGAACTGTCATTAGATGAAATAAGAGCCGAATCTCAAAAGATGGGTATGCCGATGGTATTAATAGTATTAATGAAGTACTCTCAGCTTCGAAAAGTATCCCAGAAAGATGTCGATAGTGTTATAGAATCGTATACTGCCTGGAAAGTCCAAAACAAATCTGTTGGAGTCGTCAGTGAGTCTGAAAAACAAGAATCCAGTTATTTTGCAAACTTAAAGGACTTACAAAAGCTATATTTTAAAAATAATGATAAGAAGTTAATGAAAAAGGTTTGGCAAGATCCAGTCTTGGCCCAGTTACTGAAAGCAATTGTTAATTTAATTTATGATCCAATGGTGAAACTTTTTAATATTGCAGACGTGGATAAGGGCTTAAAGTTATTTGAAAGATTTATGACAGATTTGATAAAATTAGTGGATAAGGTTGTGTTTGGAAGGTTAGGTACTTGTACTAAGTTTGATGTAATTTGCAGAATTAAAAACTTGCTTGATAAATATGAAGATGAATTTTTGTCATTGTTAAATCATTTCTTAAATAATGATAAAGAAAATGTTATCGAAGAATATATAGCATGGGTTACATCCATACTAAACTTCCTTGATAACAAAAATGAAGTTGGTAAAAATAATGTATTAGATATTGAGAAATCAATTAAAGAGTCAGATATACTAACAGAGAAGTTAACAACTGAAATTGACGATATAATGAAAAATAAATTTGCCAAAAGAAAGATTTTTAATGATATTGTCAGCTGTTGGAAACGAAAGACAGTGATACTGGCAGAAAACTCCAAACTTTCTGACCAAGATGAAATTCGCAGCAACATGACTGCCATCAAAGAAATAGACATTGAACTGGGAAATTTGGAACTATTGTTCAACGAACTGATGGCACAACATTTAGATAGAACAGAGCTAAATAGTTTTAGAGAACAAGTGTTTGTCCCTTTTATTAATGGTAAGTATTTCGGATGATATTATCTTCGCATGAGATCTATTCCGTGAGGATTTATAGGATAATATAAATATTACAATATCTAGTGGGAAAAATATTTATTATTTAAATGATAGGTGTTAATATATATTTTTGGGAATTTTTATATTATGCAATGCGAATTGGTGAATTCTAGGTAGCAATATGATGACCGCTTAATTGAAACCTTGAATGTTATCAGCTGTTTCATATCCTAAAATTTTTGCATCTTTATGATTTCTTTTAACGAGCCAAATGGATCAGCTTTGAATGCATTATTGTTAAGAACTTGAACAAATCTCTTAGATTCATCTTTAGTTAATTGTTTAGCACCTTTCTGGTTTCTTATGCTTGGTTGATTTTTTTTGATTTTAACCGAAGCACTGGTTTCATTATTTATGTGTCTATATTTTGTTGATTTTGTTATTTTGGTAACATTAGTATCTACCATCATGTCTTCATCCTCGAGGCTACCAGTTTTGTGGTCATTCTCTAAAATCTCTTTTAAACCAGCTTCCTTGTTCAAAGACAACAACAGATCATTCATCTTTGGTTTCAAGTCATTTTTCATGTTTCTTTTCCTACGTCTAATTGAAGACTTCGAAATACCTGCAAAATCAGGATTGCCAGCAGCTCTTTCTTTAATTTGAGTCAAGAAGGTATCTTGCTTATTCATTTGCTTTTCCTTCTTAGTCTCTCTCAGTTGATGTAAAAATGCTTTTGGATCCTCTGGGAAGGAATTTGGTGTCGATAGTTGGTGAAACACCGCTTCTGAACCATTTAGACTATTATTCGGTTTTTTAGAAGCAGCTTTATTTCTCAGTGTTGTTCTCTTCTTGGCCACCATGTTTATGATTGGGTACGAGCGATTATATCAACGTATCACGATTTTGAAGCAACAGCAATCTCTAAATCAAATACAATTCTTAGCAAGAGCGTCTAGGTATAATACTATATGGATAAGTTATTATAACTCTAATAAACAAATATATATATATATCTTTTAATATATTTATGAATCTATGCCATCTCATCTTATCTTAATATGATGTTTCCAATTATTTTGAAGTCTGAAATTTTTTAAATTAAACGCATAGGCGATTTCATCAAAATCGTGAAACAAATAACAAGACCAGTAAAGAAAATCAGATGTTATTCATTTTTAAAGTCAAAATGATCCATTTCAATTATAAGAAAGGTTCAAATAGAATATTGTTGTTTATTTAGTCATACTTTTATTATAATTGAGATAACAACTTGCTGCTTCTTTTGGTTTTTTTGGTCGTTGCTTATAGAAGAAACATCAAGAATACATTAAACTTTTCCTGTCGTGTATTATTTTAGAAAATTGAACATGTCTCAATCTAGTTCGTTTTCTCGTTTCGTATCCATTGCAGGTGCTGTTACAGCCTTGTCTATTACTGGTTATGCTATTTATTTTGATTATCAAAGAAGAAATAACTTGATGTTTAGGAAAAACCTAAAGAAAGAACACAAAAAACAGATGAAAGCTGCTAAACAACAACAAGAAGAAGATAAACAGAAGAAATTGAAAGAAGTCGGTGATAGCTTAGCAAAAGAGTTGGCTACTGACCCTATTCCAACTGCTCCCGCTGAGAGGGAAGCCGCTTTCGCTACTAATGTTGAAATGGGTGAACGTTTAGCATCTGTCCCAGGTAAAGAAATGGAATCTGCTTGTAAATTTTATAAGGCTTTGAGTGTCTATCCAAGCCCAGCTGATCTATTGGGTATCTATCAAAGAAGTGTCCCAGAAAGTATCTACGAACTGATTGTGTTAATGATTGCAGTATACCCACCAACGAATATCGCTTCTATCATCAACGGTATCCAACCTGATTCATCTTCTGTTTCAGCTGCTGCCGCTGAATTAGAAGCCATGAGTCAAGGAATTGGTATTGACGAATAACGGAACTAGACTATCCCAAGTTGCTGCTTTTAAAATTGGGAATTTCTGCTTGTACATGCTCTTCGATTATCCTTTTTTTGTAAATTGTTTATCTAGTTATCCAACAGTGATGAGAATGGATTAAATATAAAGTATTAATGCAATTGAAAGTATGATGTATCTTTACTGTACTTTCTAGCATTCGTATTTACTTCTGTATATATATAGATATAATGAATATAGTTTGCATATTTTGTATATGACAAATAATTAACATACCCAAGAATTAAATTAAAACCACCAGTTCTTTCATTTTGTTGATGACTTAATGTCAATATTTGAATTTTATAGTAAGGGTGTAGTATTTACAGTTCTTTTCACAGACTAATGGATTTGTGACCAATATGTGAATTGGCGCTTAAGCACTCTCATCACTATTTTGGAATATATCTCAATAAGTTTTTAGCTAAATAAACCCCATAAACTAGCATACTAGCATTATTGGTAAAATTAAATAGTAAACTAATCCCATGAGTTCTACCAAATGATTTTTTCAAGTCTTCATCGAACGCCATCAGTTCTTTTCCTTCCAGTCTAGCTGCTAAAGCATGTCTCTCTTCCTTGATTTTATGAGATTTTGGTTGTAAATAAACGAAATTTACTAACCCAGAGGCAACAGCGGTTAATAAGCAAGTAATGGAGCCTTTTGAAAGGGCAACTGGGGAAGTGAGTCCTAAAATCACAGGTGTCACTGTTTGCATGCAAAAATAACCTGGAAATATTTTACTTTGCATTTTAGAAAATTGATCTTTCTCCAATGTTTTAAACATTAGAGGTGAGGCAACATAGGAATAAAATGTAGCTCCACCAAAACTAGATAAACGATAATAATTGGTTGATAGTTAGTAATCATATATTTAACAATTGAACCGAGGTTTTAAAAATAGGTGCTTAAAATATCATACGCAAAAGAATATAGCAATAAATGTGAAGCTGGTTTGACAAAACTCATTTTGTATTGTAATTAGATATCTGTTAGATGAATAATATTCTATATAAAGTATTGGTATCTACAATGTTCATAAGAATTGCACCATAAAAACAACTTCTAATAGTTGATTAAATCGTTTCTACCCCTTCTAACATTTCAATTTTGATATAGGAAGCCATTTTGTTCACGGGTTGCCTTTAATTCGTTTAACAACAAGATGTTGATATTGCAAAAGAATTCGATCTAAAAACATTATGATATTGATTAACAATGTTAATTATTATGTACAAGGGTGTTATATAGCCTATCTTCAGGTAATTATATGATTAATCGTCAAATTTAATACTTTTAAGGAAGAGAGATACATCGATCTTAACGGATAATCTACTTGTTCTCTTCAGTTTCGGTTTCCTTAGTGTTTTCAGCGGCCTGAGTATCTTTCCATACCTCATTCACCGTACTCATATAGCTGTCATAGACATCCGTATTGTGACCTAAACTATCCGCAAGAGATCTGTAAGATCTATTGAACGCAACGATTTTTGGGTCTACAGTTTCGGTTGCAAACTCTTCCAATGTTCTAGTTATGATATAGGTACCTCTTTGCTCTAAATAAAATTTCGACGGTTTATTTGTCTCCTCCAATTGAGGTAGGTTAATCTCTTGGGCCATTTTATATTTGGATATTAACTCATCAGCAGAGAAATTCAATTGCTTGGCCAATTGCTGTATTAATGGTTTTGCCAAACCAAACGTATCGGTTCCTTTTGAGTTAGTAAATGCAACGTTTATTTTTTTCAATGCAATAGTTGGATCATTGTAAACTTTGATTTTATTTCTATGCAGATTGCAAGTTAATATAGCATTGAAAAAATGATCAATATCGTATGCTTCGACGTTGCCAGCTTTTTGAAATTTTGGAATATTGGAATACATCGAGCTCAGTAAGTGAGAATAACTCCCTGTCTGGAAGAAGGCTTTAAACAAAATATCTTGCAAATGGGCACCATTGAAGTATTTGTACACTTCACGCTTTCTAGTGGAGATTGACGTCCAACTCTTGTACCATTGTGCTAATTCATTTGTCTCATCTGCAGAAACCTTCAGTGATCCGATGTATTCGTGCAGAACAGTCTTCGCAATTGGTCTAAATGGCTCGTGAGGCTTAAGTGGCTTGCCAGTTTTAGAATCCTTCAGATCCATGGTCAATAGGATATTAGAGTTCTTAGGGCGGTATACAAGTGGCCTCAGAGCATGTTTGGTTGCGTAATAGCCAAGAAATTGGTCCAATCTCTCCTTAGCAGCGACGTCCGAGACGTAGCGTTTAAAAGTTAATCTGGCAGACATAGTATATCTCTTTACCAATTTTATCCGAATTAAAAGTGTGCTAGAGGGGTGGGAAGGAATCCTAAGCTAATATATCAATCGGCAGCAGCAGCAACTCTCCAATGTCTGTGTTCAGGGTCTCGATGCACGCACATGCATCCAAGAAGACCAGGCATTGATCAACTTCTAACCTTCTTATGGTACTGAAATCCACATCTTTATCCCGATGCTCATTATGGATGCCGAACGTTAACTATGGGGCAGGAAACGCATGGTCGGGTAACCGGCGTTGTGGCGGCTGGGTAACGCAGTTTCTGAATTACAATTTCTAGAGACAGAGACTCAGATGAGTTAACAGTTTGTGGATTGAGTGTCTGCTGTAAGAACAAGATGGGTTGTTGACAGTTGGAGGAGTAACGGTGTGCTGAGTGTGCGTATATGAGGAGTGGGTGAATCGAGTTGTTGTTAAGAGATTTCTTGTTGGGTTGGTTATAGCAGCTAAGACGAACAGAAAGTGCGAGCGACGAGACCTGGGTTTTTTGCGATGAGTTTCTTACCTTTTGTTGACGTTGAAGAGGTTGAGTACCAGGAACAGATAGAAAAGTTGTATGAAGAGACGAGAGAACAAGTTATGGATGGGGCAGAGATGCATCCCGAGGTTGTCAAGATGCTTGCGGTCTCTGAATTAGACGAGAGGAAGCGTGCGATGCCTGATGACTGCGATGACCCAGACAGTAAACGTAAACAGCCAAGGATTAGTTTACAACGGTATAGTATCGATGAAGGGAGTAGTGTGGAGAGTCTTATGATTAATGAGGCGTATCTGCGACACCAAGAGCTCGTGTTGAAGGAGCTCCTCCCGAAGACGATGATGAACCAATGGATAATAAATAATGAGTGTATGAAGGACGATGGACAACATTTACAAGAGACAATGGACAGGCAACTGAAACAGATTGTGGATCTGAATAAGCATAGAGAGAGGTTGCAAATGGAAGGTAATGTTACTTTGCAAGAGTTGGAGAAACAATGGCATAACCAATTGATCAAGAATCTGCAATGATTTTTGCTTTCTCATTGACAATAATAAAACGGTTTAATATATAGACAGTTGTGCATTTGTATGTAATTAGTCAACGGGCAGGAGCCGTTGATATATGTTTCAAAAGTATGGTATGTGTTTTTATTTCAAATATTAAGTTCCTAGAAAACGTATATAAAGAATAAATATAATAATTTTTTCAGAGTTAAATCTATTTGTTTAAAACATCAGCATCGTATTTTTGCTTGAACCAAGAGATAGTGTCTTCCTTGGAGGTCTTGTGGGAGTTACCGATGGTAGCTCTACATCTCTTTCTTCTAGCAATTCTAGCACCTGGTCTGCCCATGACGACGTAGAAATCCATACCGAAAATACCAATAGATGGATCGTACTTGATACCTAAATCGATGTGTTCTTCAATACCGAAACCGAAGTTACCAGTAGCAGAGAAGTTTCTGTCTCTTAATTGATATTCCTTGACCTTTAGACCTCTTTCTATGATTTCTTCAGCCTTTGGACCTCTGACAGTGACGTGAACAGCGATCTTTTCGTTTCTTCTGATACCGAAAGTTCTGACTGTGTATCTAGCCTTGGAGTGAACTGGAGTTTGACCAGATAATTGTTCTAAAACCTTGGAGGCTCTGGTTAATCTGTCACCAGATTCACCAACAGAAATGTTCAAGACCAATTTCTCGATCTTCAATTCACGCATAACATTTTGAGCTTTAGCAGACATTTTGGCTATGATAACTTTGGATTGGTGAGTTTAAGACAGGATATAAACAATGGCGAAAACGAACACCCTCTCTTTATATATACATCGAGATATCCAACTATATGTACATATAGCATCCACACATATCAGATGAAAATTCAATCAGAGGTTAAACAATTGACAAGCATTCTGCACTTCCAAGTTTCCAACACTTATCACAAACCAACCCATATGCAGCATCGGTAATCAGCGTACATACATGTTCAACGAACTCATTGCTAGCTTTACCATCTCACACTATAGATGAGAACTGAAACTTTTCACACCTCATCACCTCCAATTTGAAAGAGTGGTGTGCGTCTGTGCGTCTGTCGGAACTTGGTTTTCGGCGCGTTCTCGGGCCGTTTTGCACGAAAACGGCGGAATCTTCAAAAAGCACAATTTCTCCAAAAAATAAAACTACACCCACACATCCTGCTCTAATACCTGGATGTGTGGGTTTTGCAGTCACAGTTTATGTTGGAGAGGGTAACCCCATTTTTGCCGTTTTCCAAGCAGTGGCAAATTAATAACCACACACACATACAAATATATAAACTTAATAACATATATATACAGATACAATGGTCTCTAGATATAAGTATATGTTTAATGATTTGGTTTCTTGGTGTGCTCGTGGCAACTGTTCATACTGGCTCAGACTTGTAAGGCACTCACTAAACTCACTGGCGAATACACATACAAGATGCAGGCCATTGCTAACGGTTTCAACCAAAACTCTCTAATAAAAGAACTACAGTATGATAATGAAGATAATTTGAATGAGGACTTCATTTTGGGTAACAACAACTTCTCCAAAATTGCTCCTTCTTTGACTATGCCTCCTATCTCTGCTCCAAGAGACTTTTTAAGGGCTCATACCGACGATGCTACTAATCCAGACTGTAAAATTAAAATCGCACACGGTACCACTACACTAGCGTTCAGGTTCCAAGGGGGGATCATCGTTGCAGTCGATTCAAGAGCCACTGCAGGTAATTGGGTTGCCTCTCAGACTGTCAACAAGGTTATAAGGATTAATCCTTTCTTGTTGGGTACCATGGCAGGTGGTGCAGCAGATTGTCAATATTGGGAAACTTGGTTAGGTTCCCAATGTAGATTACATGAATTGAAAGAGAAGGAACGTATCTCCGTTGCTGCTGCTTCGAAAATTCTAAGCAACTTGGTTTATCAATACAAAGGTGCAGGTTTGTCAATGGGTACAATGATTTGTGGTTACACTAAGAAAGAAGGTCCGACCGTCTACTACGTCGATTCTGATGGTACAAGATTAAAAGGTAACGTATTCTGTGTAGGTTCTGGTCAAACTTTCGCCTATGGTGTTTTGGATTCAAACTATAAATGGGATTTAACAGTCGATGAAGCTTTATATCTAGGGAAAAGATCGATCCTGGCTGCTGCTCACAGAGATGCATATTCAGGTGGTTCAATTAATTTGTATCATGTCACTGAAAATGGTTGGGTCTATCATGGTAACCACGATGTCGGTTCGACTTTTTGGGAAATTAAAGAAAAGGAAGGTTCATTCAATAACGTCGTTGGTTGATTTATCACTATTTCTTATATATTAATTTTAAAAATTAACGACAGAACACATATATATTTATATAAGATATATTTTTAGCATATATAAAGAATAAAATTATTACACCTTATAATTTTTAATGAATATAACACCTTCTATGTTTTTAAAAGAATTAATTATATAAATAATGTTATTTATGTATGCATTTCCTATAGATACATATATGCAGATGTACCTTAAATCATTTAAACTCTAATACGAAACCTCTTTGACTTTAATCAAAAATAAGTTTATTAAGAATTATTATGGTTTTCGATATTCTCAGGATCGTTAAGTTCATCAACATCCATGGCCTCGATGTTATGACTTTTTTCTAACGAATTGTTATTGGCGATTGAAGTTATGCCTGAAGTATCGATGTTAAGATCGTCGCTGTGCTCAATCAAATCATTATCTTCCAATAATGCTTCCGATAATGCATCTTCAATCGAGACAGAAGTTGGGACAATGCTAACATTTGTCTTCTCCAAAGTATGGATATCTTCCAACTTTGAATCTAATATATCATCGGAAGTAGGACCCACTTTTGTAACACCTGCAGTATCCTGCGTCTTAGTGTTCTGGTGAGAAATGGAAGTTTCGGCACCGGTTGTAGGATTATTACTATTCTCTGCTTCTAATTTATCCGCAGCTGTATCTTCTTTACCGTTTGTGCCAGAGTTTTTATTCTGATATTCCACTTTACTTGCTGTTACTTTTGGTGTAGTCTTTTCAGGATCACCAACCTCAACATCAGAATTATCTGATTCATCATTAGACTCACTTTCATCGCTGCTCGTTTCAGATCCAGAGTTATCCGACTTGTTATTTTCGTTTGTATTTTCCCCGTCCTCTTCATCATCCTCCCCTTCGGAACTAGATTCATTCGAACTATTGTCATCGCTGCTAGATTCACCTTCTTCCCCAGAAGAATCCGAGGCGGTGGATAAAGCTCTTTTCTTAGGTATAGTACGTTTTAGTTCAGGGGTAGGAGTAACACGGGCAGGCTGCCTAGGCTGGAAGAATCGTGATAATGATGTTGGATCAAAGGAACTTCCACTGTTGGTACTCTTAGTTACTGGTGGGGTTGATTTTACAGAAGATTTTACCGGTTCAGTAGCACTACTATTATTAGCTGCAGTTGATTTCTTAACCGAGCTACTTGCTAACGTTGACTGTTTCGCTTTAGGAGCAGGAGCAGATACCATTGCAGCCGATAAGGATAAATTGACTAGCTGTTTTATCTTACCATTAGTTACTTTTGAGGTTGCTGCATTTACAGCAGCAGCTAAAATTAAATTCAGATGCTGAGGATTTTTATCCATTAACGCAGTTAATGGATTACCCGTTATACCCTTATTTTTAGCTGCTTGTGTTACTTGATTTATTGTCATAGCCAGTGCTTGAGTTAATATCGAAGCTATGACTGGCTTTGAAAGGCCTTTTCTATCTTTGGTTAATATCATTAACTGCTCTTGTAAATATTTCATGGTTCTTTGATGATCGTCTACCTTATTTTCTTTGACAGTTGATCTATTTGCTGCGAGTGTCTGCGAAATATTCTGTTCTTTACCCGTTCCATCACTGCTACCAGACTTTTTTGTTCTGCTTGTCGTCTTACGTCCTTTTTGTTGGTCCAATTTCAGTTGGTTAGCTTGCGCCTTAGCAGCCGCATTTTCTGCTTGTTTTTTCTTTTGTAATTCTCTTTCTGCAATATGCTGTTCATCAAGGCCCCATAACCAACCCTTTCCTTCTTTGGATATTTTTTTAAACGATTTATTTAGTGACAGGTTATGTCTCACAGAACTTTGCCAACCATCTGGACAGTACTTGTAATATGGAAATAACTCCTTAATCCCAGAATATATCTCTGAAAGTGACATACCTTTTTGGGTGGAATATTTTTTAAGACAAGTGGTCAATAATGATGAATATGAAGATAAAGGTTTAGTTCTGTACTCTACAGGGATTTCGTTAATACTATAAACCTTCTTTGGTGGCTTTGGAGCTTTCTTTTCATCAGCAGCGGCTGCTTTAGCTTTCTTCTTTTTCGGACTAGCGATAGGCTTTTTATCTTCCTTTGTAGTCTGTGGTACAGTTTCTTTTGTATTAGTATCCTTTGCAACAGCAGTAGTTTTGGTTTTTGCTGTGCTTGGTTTTTTCTTTGATTTCTTAGTTGTATCTGTTTTAGAAACATTGGTTGCCGATTCGGCATTCTTAGTTTTGCTATTATTTTTCTCATTACTTTTATCTTTCTCAGGCAATATGAATTGGAATGGTATTTGACCAATTTGGATTTTTGTGGTGTTTCGAAGTGGTACAGTATTACCTCTTTCAATAAAAACATCATCTATAAAGGCACCGTTTTTACCTATTACAGACAATTCAAATCTTCCCGTTCCAAAATTGTAAAATATTTGTGCATGTCTCCTCGAGATTGATTTTGAAGGACCTAAATTAACGTCTACTTTATGTGAAAAATCATTATCTGATCTTCTGCCTATTATTACATGTAGAGTTTGTACATAAAATGTAAAACTCTGAAAATCTAGCCTAGCATATGCTGATATTGTTGGTTGTTCTTCGACTAATGGCATGCTTCCATCATTATTTGAAGATTTATTTTGGTTGCTAATGTTTGAATTTGTTAATGAATGGCCACTAACTATATTATTTGTAGTTGATGCGTTGCTGATATTTTGATTCGGTATACGAGTGGAAGATGCAGGGAATTCATGATTCTTAAAAGTTGTTGGAGTTAAGGAATTTTTCCTTTGTCTATTGAACAAAGTATTTTTTTCGTAGATAATAGATTGGGGAGAATTCATTATTTTAAAGTGATCTGGATTGGGCTTTGATTCATTTGGGGTTTCTGTCGATAAAAATTTTTCCTCTTCTTTTTTAATCGTTTTATCACTTATTTCGCTATTAGTACTTGTTATTTCGTTTGCATTAGGATTTGTTTCGCCCTCTTTTGTATTTAACTGTACCTTATTATGTTTGTCGGTATTTCCAGTGGTCTCGTTATGTTCTTCTTGACTCTCAATTGTATCTTTTTTATCAATATCGGTGCTATTCAGTATATCATTTGCTGCCGAAAGAATTGCATCATTATGCTTTGAATCAAATTCCAGTAGTTTTGAGAAATCATGTTCAGGTAATTCTAACGAATGTATACCAGCTTCTATGTCGTGTTCATTAGGGTTCCCTACATTTGGCTCTTCATCTTTTATCCTTTCATAATCTCTATACAGGAGACTATTATCTTCTGTAGATTTAATGTCTTCATTGGGTAACGCATCAGTGTTGATACTGTTTGCATTGGAACTTGCCGATAAGTCTTCGTTCATTTAATATTGTATATCTATAATTGGTTATGCTTGCTTCCTCCTCTTTCAGTTTCTATCAGGTACCTGATGTATATTGTATGTGCAGTAGTATCGACTTGTGATATAAAGTTCAAAATATAACAATGCAGACGTGACTTCTATTTTATTTTACTCTTTTCCAATCCTACAATTATGTATTAAAATAAACAAATTGTGTTAAATAGATGGGTTCTTTGTTTTCAGCTCCTAGTGTCTAACGGGAAAAGAAATTCTGGTTCCAGGTTATAAAAAAATAAATGAAATGTAATGTGTTTTGTTTTTTTTATAGACAATGTAGAAGTCTCAGGAAAAGATCTATTCCAAAGATTCAATACCTGACTTTCGTGAAATCTTTCTAAGTGACGTTATATCTGTATGCATATAATGCTTACCTATTTGGAAATCATATGAAATATTTTAAAGGTTTTGTTTACTTGATACCAACTGTTTCATTAACTTTATTTATTTTTTGTTTATAATATTTTTTTGTTATTTAGCGTTTGCCGTGAAAAGTGACTCTGAATTTGATCATAGTTAATCTACATAAAGCTAAAGTGAATCATTGATTAATTAGTATTTAAATTATATTGACAAGGGCTTAGATGAAGGTACACTTAAAGATGCTCTAATATATTTTATTTAAGGATGCAGAGTTGAATATGGAATATAGCTTTTGTATATGCTTTGCGGCGAGGAAATGCAGGTGAAGAATGTCAAAAAAAAAAATATTAACGTAAAATTGAAACAAAACTGTACATGCACTGCAATATTTTGTGTTTATTTTCAGTCAAAGTCTATTTCACCATTTATAATTGCATTCAACCTTCTTTCCTTTTCGGCATCTGATTGTCTTGTATTGATTTCTTCGTCTTTCTTGATTCTTATAGAATCATCGTTCATATTCCATATGTTAAAAACAGGATGCGCTGAATCGCAACCTTTCCCTAAGGGACAAAACCCTGTCAAATATCTTTGGCACAACGTCTTTGAGATGTGTCTTTTATTACAATTAGGGCCTTGGGCACAATAACCTAGTTCGTAGTCTTCACATTTCGGGATTTTGTTTAGTGGATCTATGTGCAGGTATTGACACTCAGGAGTTTGAGTACAGAATCCATTTTTACTGAAGAATACACATTCAGGCATCTTTCTCAAATTATATTCGTGCAAGTATTCACAATTATCATTTTTTTTGCATAACCCTCTTAACCAATGTTTACAGACAATTTTATTGTGGAAAATTGGTAACACATGCTTCTTGGGACAGTTATTCCCCAAAGGACATGAATCTGACGAGATGCCATTGTAATATTCACAAATTGGCCTGTCTGGGTCCAAAGATAAACTATATTCCTGTCTTAAAAACGGCTCAAATTTAAAATTATATTTATTTGTTTCTGGATGTACCACGCTCATTGTGTTCTTGTATACCTATATTTATATCCTTTTATCTGGTATCTGGTATCTGTCTCTCGTTGCTTGATTCAGTAAGGACAACAAAAACACAACTTATATATGTCAAATCATTTAAATAAGTGTTAGTAATCAAATTATATCAATCATCGTTTTTACTTCCATAACGTTCTTCCATTGCTTGACGCTGTTCGTGTTTGGTGATGACAGTTTGCGACAGTAAATGAGAAGCCAACGGCGGCAAAAATGAGTTGATATAAAGAGATACTTTCTTGCATTTTTGCTAATTATAAACTACTTTGTCATGCCATTCATAGAGTACTAAATGCAATGCTAACAGTTATATGTTCATATGATTGAAATAAATTGTTAGAATATTTAAGTTTTGTTAGTAGATTGATGGGACTCCTTGAAAGAGATGGACTGGATATTCCTCAATCTGTTGGAAAGATGGCCAAATATTAAAAATAAAAATAAACATGTTTTGATGGAATTGGAAAGAAGCCAGTGGTAGCTATTTATCCACTGCATTAGCACTAGTGCATACATGGATGTTCTCTTTTGTTTTGAAGTATCTGGCTATAAGATTAGGCTATCGGTTATTTATTTAAGGTTGGCGGCTAAATTTACGATTCACTAGTATGGGGTGCAAGAGTTATATTAACTGCAAGTGACAAAATACATCAAGGTCTCAACAGTTGAATAACAAATAAATGGTAGTTGCAATAAAACATACTGTGTGATTGCAAGAGTTACTGTTGGTCATACTTTCAAGATACGTCATGGGATCTCCTTTCTACTAACAAATCCAACTTTCTTTATGAAACATAAGGTTGAACAGAACTCTCGAGTCATCTGTAATACCTAGAAGAGCTAAATTCCCTAACAGTTCCTGATATACTGGCATCTTCTTGTTAGCTAAGTTTACGAAAAAACAAGTGCCAGTTCGGTCATTAAGACCCGTGATAAAACATGATATATCTGCGATATGTCGATCAAGCTAAAACAAGACCCTCAAACTACTATTTCTTCATTGAGATAATACATGTTATTTTAACGAATACTAAATTTAACATTCAAACACATTTTCATTAGAGAATCTGTTTGTTGCCTTCCTTTTGGATGTTTATTATGGTGCCATTTCGCTGAAAGAGGCATCGCGAACTATTATGATTTTTAAATTCAACACAAATAGAAAAGTAAAATTGTCTCTATATTGTCGCAGCAACGTACTAAATTGGGTAAGAAACAATACAATATCATTTTGTAAAAAATAATTTATCAAATGTTTTGGCGTGTGTCTCCAGTTTATTATCATTTCTAATTTAGAAATTTATTCGCATTTGGAGCGACTAAAATGTTTTGGTTAGGCATGTTGAATTTATTGATACTATATTTTTTATTAAAACAACTAGATTCACTGTTTATATTTGAACATTGACTTTTTAGTTATTGCATAAAGTAAAAGTATTTATAAAAGGATTAAAAGGCTTCTGTTAATATATTTACCTAAGATCATTTTCAGAGGGTCAAAGAAATAAAAATAATGTCAAAATGCAAGATCATCAGAATCACCATGTTCATGGTTTGAACATAATGAGTTTGATGACTTCTAATAAATTGATTGATACATTTGCAATATTCATTATATTGTTGAATTTAAATAATTTTTATTTGTTGGTCCTATCATTTTTATTTATTATTTCAAAAAGATATACACATTTTAAATCTGATGTATTCATTACAATATTATTATACAAAATACCATCTTATAATGATCTCCATCTAGAGAATTTTAAGAAAGGTATCCTTAACGACAACAAGACAATATCAAAAAATCTCAAAGATAATAAACATATAATAGAGTTTTTGGTAAATATTGGGATAGCTTCGTTTTTAAGAACTTACTTCAAATATGATATAATAAAATATATTCAAAAGTTTGCATTATCTATCATAGCATCATCTATGGTAAATCAGCAGTCCAATAGACTATTATTTGCTGTTTTAAGTTGTTTAATGATAATTACGATATCATGGACTAAAGAATACGCCCAACATGGTCTTTTCTTACAGACCTTTTTAAGACAAAGGAATGAATTATACAAATTATTAGGAGAGAACATCATTTACTTTGAAAATATTAAGCAAAGAACCAACCTATTGATGAATTCATATAACAATTATGAGATTACAAATCCTTTTATGTTTAATACAGAAGTGAACAATTATATAGATATTCTGTTCTATTTACTTTCATTTCATTTAATTGTAGTGCAATTGTTACATGATGTAAATGCAAAATTAAAAGGGAGCGAAAACCAAAAGTTTATGCAAGCTACCGATAATTATACACAACAAGGTTCCAAATATAATACGAATAACACAGATGATTCAATCAGAGGCGGTGAGTTGATAACTGTATTTTCTGACGCGATAAGCAACTATAACTTCTGTGAACAAGTTTCTGCAAGTTATAACTCCCAGACAGTTGCAATGACTGATCCTATTGTGGCTAATGGTTTTAATTCTAAACAAAAAGGTAATCGTGATTCTTCAAATTTGAAAGATAATACAAATATCATTAAAAATAAGTTTTATCAACTAAATATAGACTCTAGTAGATTAGGCTCTGATGAGTCAACTTTAAATGAGGTGAACAACGGAAATTTTAATGACTTTAATGCAAAAGATAACAATTCTAGAAAAAATAATTATAGTAATGAAAAATTTAATATCCAAATAACAGAAACAACTAATATAGAGAACTTCATAAGATATCTTTTTCAATGGAAACGAAACTATTCTTTATCTCCCCTTTGGTCAATGTTTTTTATTGTTAGAGCAACAATATTTGAAAAAAAATATTTAAAAGGCATGACTACTACCAAAGACAATATTAATAACATTAATAACACCAAACATTCTGAATCATCTCAATCTAATCAGAATTCCGATTCAAACAATTTAAATGCTGAAGTAGTGAAGAAAAGTTTGTTTAATACAACTGAGGCAGACAATAGTATGGCATTGATCTCTAGATCAGCATCAGATGAGTACAAAAGATTGAATATTATTTCAACAAATGAAAATATATTTAATAGAGGCAACAATGATTATAAACTCTGTATCATTAATATAAGCTGCAATTCCATAACGTTCCATATCGAGAATTTACACGAAGGTCAACTGATTGTATTGGTTAATGGTGTAATTTGGTCTGAGGTATCTTGTGCTCTGCTTCTTAACCGTGAAGGTGAGGAGTACGTCGAAGTGAACGGTTTAGTACCATTAAGTTCCTATGATATTCAATTTATTAACCGATTAGAGGATTCATTTGATTATCTAATATCTGATGTTGTTGTAAGGACAAGTTCAGCTTTAGGTTCTAGAAATGGTACTGACGATAGCGATCAATCAAGTATTAGCGAAAGTTTAACTTATGGAAGAAAAAGTAACTCAACAAATATGCCAGCTTCAATGAATAATATGTACACAATTGATTTCAGTTTTCCCTCATTTTATCATAGAAAATTTTTGTCACCTTTATTGACTCTAAAGCACTCTGTCCTGACAACAAACACTAATTTAGCTGAAGAAAGAGTAAAATTAAGAAAATCTAAGAAGGAAATAAGCAAAAAGTTGAACGCAATTAAGCAAGAGATCGACAATTGTAAGTCAAAAATCGACCAAAATATCTTTCATGATGAGAAGAGCACAACAAAAATGGACAATCTAAAGATTTCTTTGAAGAAGAGTGAAGAAATGAATAGTAAATTAGAACAGCAACTAAAAGAAATATCTGAGTTTGAGTTAAAGACAGAAGAGAGATATCTTAAAGAAAAAGATCTTCATTTGAAGAGAGTATTAGAATATAGCAAGCTAGAAGAAAACTTAAGAACAAGTTACGAAGATAATGACAAAAAGCTATCCAATTTAAAATCAGATGAACTTAATTTGATATCAAAGCTAGAAAAATTAAAGAGCAAATATGACAAATTAGAAAAAGAAGCTAACCAAGATTCCACAGAGACAGACGAGTTAAAGTCCAGATTTATAAACAAAAGGTTACAAGATCGTTCCAAAAGGGAAGAAGCTAGAATAAAGAACTCAACTGAATTCCAATTTGCAATTAAAGCGTTAGAACAAGATATCTCAAGGATTGAATCTGAAAACCAAAATTTCCAAAGAATCATACCAAATTATTAAGAATTCTGTAATATAGTCAGATTCATATGATTTGACTTTTTTATGTATGCGTATACATACCACACTGAATGCATTTTTTTAATCAATAACTTATAGTTCATCCATCATTTCACTTGTTAATATGCCGTTATTTACTTTAGATTAATATTTAGTTTCCAATTGAATTATTTTAAGATCGAAATTGCAGTTTGTTATTTAGTTAACTCAACGCAATTTAAAAAACTTCAACTTTGATTTCGATCTTGTAACTATTCGTTATTCCCTAAAGCATTGTTTTATATTTAGTGTTAAGGTAGTACTATAACATGGAGGGTTAGTATAGAATCCACTTTTCAATTCATTTTATAGTATGACGGGCAATAATAATAATCAAGAGATATCTGAAAGAACTAAAAGAGTGTTATCAATTCAGTCCCATGTAGTACATGGATATGTTGGTAACAAAGCTGCCACTTTCCCATTACAATACCAAGGGTGGGAAGTAGATGCTCTGAACACCGTGCAATTTTCAAACCATCCTGGATATCAGTTTTTTACAGGTTACTCAAGTAGTCCAAATGAATTAGTCGATATTATATCAAAAGGTTTAATCGATGAATCAGAGCTCAGTTATGATGCCATATTGACTGGCTATATATCTGATGTGGAAGGATTACGAAAGATCGGTGATTTGATTAGTCAGCTTTGCAAAGATTCTAAAAAGATAAAATGGTTATTGGACCCTGTACTTGGTGACAATGGCAAACTATACGTTTCTGAAGAAAATATCAAGATTTATCAAGAAATATTGCGAACTGCCAGTATTTACGTAGTTACACCAAATCAATTTGAAATGGAAGTACTCACAAATGTTAAAATAACAGATCTACCAAGTCTTAGAGTGGCATTTGAAGTATTCAGAGAACACTATCCTACTATTCAAAACGTAGTAGTAACAAGCGTGGAGCTCCCTGAGCATCCTGACGTTCTTACCAGTGCATGCTCTACATTCAATAATGCAGATAAGAACAAATTGTATATAGACATCTTCGAAGTACCTATAATCCCTGCAAAGTTCAGCGGGAGTGGTGATTTATTCTCTGCCATTTTATTAAACAATTTATTTTCTTACAAGCCAGTTCCCAAAAATGAAGGTGAGCTTCTCAAAAGTGCTTTGCATAGAACACTCATACAAGAGGATGCAATACTAAAGAGAACATATGAACTGACGTTAAAGGAATTCAATCATACACAGACCATCGACAACCTTTCAATTGTCAAGGATTTGAAATTAATCCAATCAAAAGACCTACTAGTCGACGAGTCACTGTACTCAAATGTTTCTTTCAAATGCTCATCTATATAGTCAAAATGTAGAATATTATATTTATCAATGCATGTATAAATCAGAACAATACCTATTCTTGTAGCCATCAAATAAGTTAGATTCATAATGAGTCTTCTAGTCATCTTAGTATAACATTGCGGTAACCGCGCTCTCTTAATTGAATATACAAATTAATATTTAAGGAAGGCGTTTCAGTATTAGGTGAATCACAATCCAAATGGAGGATAAATTATGTAAATAGAAGGTATGTATGACGCTTATATGGACTATTTATTAGTAGAGTATCATTCAAAACTTCACTTATACGGAAAGGGAATAGTTACTGTCCCACTATAAAGACTGTCAAACCTTTTTTAAGAATAGGTATTTATTTAATCATACGCAAAAGAAATCGTCACTAATCAATCATTTAGTTTGATATACAATTACAATCACGGTATGGGAATATTACTGAAAGAAAAACAGCAACTTCAAAGTACTGATATACTTCTTTCGCAACTTAAAGGTGCTATTTTTGTTTTGACTTTCATTTTGAGCATATTTGCATACTTTAAGTTATCTAGACAAGCTGACTTGGGGATACCTGAAGAAAGTAGACAACTCAGTGGTTCATTTAAACTTACAAGAATATACAGACATGGTATTGGAATGTACCATGATAAACACCAAATATTGGAGATAGATGATACAAATATGGAAAGTTTGAGAGCAAACTACCAGAGCGAGTTATACATAATGAACACAAATGAGCATGATGAAGGTATGGATCAACTTTGGACTAGTAATCCAATGTATACAACTGATAATCCATTCAACTACGAGTTTAAATTAGGAGCCAAGAATAAGAATTTACTAAGACTAGTAAATCGGGATCCAGAATTTATCGAAGCATACCTAGACTCCTATGGAAGTTCCAATGTCTTTGAAAATAAAGTTTTGGAGTGGAAAGAGGGAGGAGAAGACGTACTTGTCCCTGATGTGACAGATATGAATACTGTTATTTCATTAGCTCTAATGTCGTCTAATGCATATGTAAAGTTGCCACAGACTGGCGATTGGAGAAACGTCACGGAACCATGGAAAGAAAGTAGATCTGATGGTTATGGATGGGATAGTGATGGATTAAGAGGTCATATTTTCTACAATGAGGTAAACGATATAGTTGTTTTATCAGTCAAAGGAACCAGTGCTCAGGGTATACCAGGTGCAGGAGATGACGAGACTACAACTAACGATAAACTTAATGACAACTTACTATTCTCTTGCTGTTGCGCAAGAGTTAGTTACCTGTGGACCACCGTCTGTGACTGTTATACAAAGTCGTATACTTGCGATGAATCGTGTCTTGAACAGTCCATGAAGAGAAAGGACGGCTATTACCAAGCTGTAATGGAAATATATAAGGATATCTTAGAAGCATATCCAACTGCATCGGTTTGGTTAACTGGTCATTCTCTAGGAGGTGCATTGTCTGCTTTATTGGCAAGAACCTATGGGCTACCGGCCATCACCTTTGAAGCTCCAGGTGAAGCTCTTGCTGCCAAGAGACTCCACTTACCATACCCACCAGGTTTGCCAGAGTATGAGGAACACATATGGCATATCGGCCACACAGCCGACCCGATATTCATGGGTACCTGTAATGGGGCATCTTCCAGTTGCTCAATAGCGGGGTACGCGATGGAAACTCAATGCCATTCAGGCTACGAGTGTGTGTATGACGTTGTCAAAGACAAAGGCTGGCACGTAAACATACTAAATCATCGAATTCACACCTTGATAGACAAAATTTTAAACGAATATGACGAAGTAGCCCAATGTGTTAGACCTGAAGAGTGTATTGACTGTTACAACTGGAACTTTATACCGAACCAAGACGAAACAAGCTCTGCCATAACAACTACTAGCAATAAGAAGACCAAGACAAATACCAGAAGTAAGACTGCCACGAAGACGACATCTACAACCAACACTAAAACCACGACGGCCGTCAGATGCATAGGCAGGAACTGGGTAGGTATCTGCACAGATTACGGTCCCGCTCCAACTTAACTTATTTTCACATGCATTTTCTGCTATTCAAGAACGTAAAGATTACAAATAGAACGTAATATTAAGATATAAGCACACACTTCACAAGCGTCGGACTGTCGACTATCGATTATATCGATCTTCGAGCAGTACGCGATGGAACTGTTTATGGTAATGCCCGTGTTTAAATCAATTGTACACGTATACCAAATCCCAAGCATTTGCAGCCAAGAGCTTCGAACGGCAGAGGAACTCGTGAGCAGGTAAAAAAAACCCTGAAGAAACTGCTGCCCATTTAAGTCAAAGTCACGTTAAATCTAATGCAACGCACCACCCAATCCATCCTAACTACCAAGGGTAAAGTAATCGTAGCTGATACAAAATACCCGCACTAAGTCTACGTGCTTGTCTCTTTCCCAAATACCAATCTCATTTCGAAAACTCATGCCATAATTACATTACAACCAAAATGCACTGCGTTGTCCTTTTCACTTATCAAATCTGACGATATTTTTTTTTCGAAAAGTTTCATTACATGTGTTCTCAGGATCGTTGCGATGACCATCTCATCCAACACGCACTGAAATATAGTAGTTTATTTGTTACAGAACTAATATAATACAGGGAAATACAGTGGACACAGAGGATAGTAGAAACTTTTCATTGCAGTAGTTATCGAAATTGACAACCCTGCTGTTATTTGCTTACAATTTTGAGTTTCATTGTCTTTATGATTTCTGTTACTTTCGGACGCAGTGGATAACAACGTATTAGTTGTCCAATATTCAATTTCTTCAACCGCAACTTTATATTCAAAGATAAATCTTATGAAACATTGAACGTAAACGCATACATATACATTTAAATAAATATATCTATACACATATATATAATATTTTGGTTCTATACGCTCCTATTTGCAATCCTATTTCAAGATTAATTGTTTTAATATAAGACTCAAGTCATCCAACAGTATCAGAAAAAGTATATACCTCCACATACATTCATATAAGTCGAAATGTGGTTTAACAAGCTATCTTTCGTGTCTACTTTCCTGTTCTTTGTCACTTTGGTATTGGCCTTGGACAAAGAGAAGATCTATGAACCCAATCCACCAACCACTCACAGAGTCTTTATGACTATCAAGTACTTCGATGTTAAGGCTGACAAGTTCAAGGAACAAGAAATCACCATTGATTTATATGGTACAGTCGTCAAGAAGACTGTCTTCAACTTTGCATCTTTAGCTGAAGGTGTCAAAGCCAGAATTCAGGGTCAAGATCCAAACGATATCAAGGTTTTAGGTTACAAGGGTACCAAGTTCACCAAGGTTGTTCCAAACGGTATGATATTGGGTGGTGATGTTATCCCAGAAATTGGTCCATTCTCTGTCCACGGTCCATCTTTCCCAGATGAAAACTTCTTCTTGAAGCACGACAGACCAGGTAGATTGGCCATGGCTAACAACGGTCCAGATTCCAATAACTCACAATTCTTCATCTCCACTAAGTTGGAACCAGCTACCGAATTGGACAACAGAAGTGTTGTCTTTGGTCAAGTTGTTTCCGGTTTAGAAGGTTTATTAGACTCTGTTCAAAATGTCGAAACTGGTCCAAACAACAAACCAGTCAGAGATGTTGAAATCACATACTCTGTTGTCAACGAATTGAAATTAGCTGATCCAGAAGGTTTACACACTGCCTACATTCAAAAGGTCGAAAAGTTCAGAAGAGGTGATGAATCCCAAGGTATCTCTATCAAACAAATGTTAACCGAAGGTTCCAAGAAAAAGAAGTCTGTCAAGGGTAAAGCTAAGGGTAAAAAGTCCGCCACTGGTTTCCAACCAATCCAAGCTTTATACATCATCTTAGGTTTAGCTGGTTTAGCCATCATTATTCAATTCATCAGAAAATCTTTAAAGAAGAAGTCAAAGAACACTGCTGCGTTAAGAACTGATTAAATATATATACATATGTTTCCAGAAGCACTCCGTTCTAAAATCCCTTCTTATTCAGATGTCATTATCTGTTTTACTACCTCTATTAAATATAAGTAATTGAATTATTTAATAATCGGTAACTGTATATTTTAAAGTAATATATCTATTAAAATCAACCTATCGTTTATACTTCTTGTAACTGTAAGAAAAGAAAATGCAATGCAATATACATGGTCCACCAACATAGTTCCACTAGACTTAAATTCTCTGATCAGTTAACCATCCAACCATTCACACTTACAGAATGCTAATGGTTGGTTACTAATGTTTATTATATCTTCTTCACTTTAAATGAATTCGGATCTTATTTCTTAAAGACTTCAATTTAAAAGCCGAGTCATTGCCTCAACGAATTTTTACGAAAAGTGAATAACTATTTAAAGCAGTTACATATCAATAACATACATGATTGTGGTTGTTCACGAGTCCCTGGTTGAACTGACTGATTTGTTGATATTTACCTGAGATTTAGAACTGATTGTTACACTTACCTGACCGAGTTTAGATTAAGTCATTGTAAATTATATTACAAATGCGTTGGTCTGTTGCAGATTCTGCTGTTATTGCGGTTGTTTCATTTTATCTAATCCAAGCACCTTTCACAAAAGTTGAAGAAAGCTTCTCAATACAAGCTATATATGATATATTGAAGTATGGTGTTGTTGATATATCTCAATATAATCATTTCAGTTTTCCTGGCGCAGTTCCAAGATCATTCGTTGGGCCATTGATCATTGCCTGTTTAAGTAAACCATTGGTTCTAGTATCCGAATATATTAGTAGAACCTCTAAACCAATTACCGATTTTGACACACAGTTATTAGTTCGTTGTGTTATTGGATTAACTAATGCTATTTCTCTAATTTATTTAAAGAATTCTGCCATTAGATGTTTAGAATTAGATAAGGAGAGATTACAAGAAGAAGACAGGAAGAGAAAAGAGGAATCCAGAAGTTTGAAATCTAGAGTCCCAGAGGTGAATTTATACACTGTGGGTAATTGGTTCCTTGCTTTCACTATATCTAGTTTCCATCTGATGTTTTATTCATCAAGACCATTACCAAACTTCATCATGGCCTTTCCTCTAACAAATATTGTCTTTAGTTGGATCTTATTAGGTGAATACAGATATGCTATTGCTTTATGTGCTATTGTAGCAACTGTCTTTAGGATTGAAGTAGCTGCGTTGGGCATAGGTCTGACTTTGTTTTCGTTGACATTTAAGAAGATCACTGTTTTTAATGCTTTGAAGTTTGGTATTATAGGTACTTTAACCGGTATCACTATCTCCTTAGTTATTGATTCTTACTTCTGGCATGGATATTGTGTTCCTGAAATAGACGCTTTTATTTTTAATGTTGTCGAAGGCCAAGCTTCAAAGTGGGGTGTAGAATCTCCACTGGCATACTTTACGCATTATTTGCGTTTAATTTACATTCCTCCAACTATTCTACTGTTGTGTATTTTAGGTTACAGTGTTGCTCCTTCTCCTTTAAGAATCACATTTCTAACATCCTTATTCCACATTTTAGCTCTTTCTTTACAACCACATAAGGAATGGAGATTTATTGTATATTCATTACCAATGATTACTCTCGCAGGTAGTGTCGCCGCTGCATACTTATGGGAAAATATTAATATGAATACTACATTTAAGATGGGGTTAATTTCTTTACTACCATTATCACCAATCATCTCTGGTACCGCTTCTTTAATTTTCCTGTTTATTTCTAAACTGAATTATCCAGGTGGTAATGCCTTAGTTCAATTTAATGAAATGATTGTTAACAATAACATTACTAATGTGACAGTGCATATGTGTGTACCTGCTAAAATGACTGGTATCACATTGTTTGGTGAATTGAATCCTGATGTCTATGGAGTAGTATATGACGCAAGTGAGGACACTCAAATATTAAGAGAGAAATGGTCTTCATTTGATTATTTAATCTCTGCAGAACCAGAAGCATCATATTTGCCTTTTGAAAAAAAACCAGAAAACAATTGGGAATTAATCAACACAGCATCCATGTTTGGTGGTATTAATACCGAATTTTTAGTAGACTTTTTTGTAAGTGGAAATCAAACTGCCTATTCAATATGTAAAGATATGTTATTTAATGGTTCCGTCACAGATAACTTAAACAATTTCTTGGATAGTGCTGTGAGACATGACAATGTACTATTTATCTATAAAAGAATTGGCTATGACATAGAAGAAGAAGATAAAGGAACAAATTAAATAATTTAATCTGTTCAATCTTAAGTTAAATACATTTAACTATTAAATGAGTGGCATTATATGTGCATCTAAGTAAATTTTTTATATTATTGTTAAAGCCTACTAATATTTAAATGAATAAGTTTATAAATTTTTGCAATAAATAATTAAATTATTTGTAAAATAGCTTAAATATATTTAATGAGTCCATAATCTAACCATTTTATCTTTACCACCACTGCATACCCTCTTACCATCGACACTCCAATCAACAGTATAGACTTCATCTAGATGTCCTGGAAGATCTACTGATAATTTTTTGGTTCTGATATCCCAAACTTTTAATGAAGTGTCCTTCGAACATGAAGCCAACAATCTACAGTCTGAAGACCAGGCTACTTGATAGACACTGGCAACATGTCCTCTAAATGTAGTAATAAATTTACCATCTCTACTGTCCCATAACTTAATAGAGTTATCAAAAGATGCTGATACAATATATCTACCATCTGGACTAAATGCAACATGATTAACTAATTTTTGATGACCGGTCATCCTGGAAATAGGTTTAGTACTCTTAGAAGGATTCCATAGGAACATAGTGAAATCGTCACTTGCTGTGACCATTAATTCTTCATCAGAACCATTTCTTTTTGCAACCTTTTCATAATTTTTTAAAGCCTTGGCTCTAGCTTCTTCAGGTGTAGCCGGCATAATACCTGTATGGTCAAATGGACCAACTCTTAATGCATAATCA
This sequence comes from Tetrapisispora phaffii CBS 4417, assembly GCF_000236905.1. NCBI lineage: Eukaryota > Fungi > Ascomycota > Saccharomycetes > Saccharomycetales > Saccharomycetaceae > Tetrapisispora > Tetrapisispora phaffii. Next base: position 379,482 of record NC_016532.1, read on the forward strand.
GTGGATAATGAAAGATGGTTAACCCAATGGGCATGTGATTTCAATATATTAATACATTTACCACCTAAATTCATGTCCCAAACTCTAACAGTTTTATCGTGAGACCCACTATACAATAGATTTTTACCACCCCATTTGACACAAGAGACGGAGTTTACATGACCACTTAATGTATATAGACAAACTCTTCTTCCCGTATCCCAAACTTTAATTGTACCATCTTTAGAAGAAGTGGCAAGTTTTGGGCGTTCACCAGCCTTAACCAAGTGCAACGGTTCCCAAGATAAAGAGGTAATCCATTTTTGGTGACCACGCATGGCTTCACCAAAAGGTTTACCATTTTTACCTTCCCATAATCTGATAGTGTTATCCATTGAACCAGTTGCAATCAATTCACCGTCTGGAGACCATGCAACACATAGAACCCAATTAGTGTGTCCTGATAAAGTGACCATTGGTGTCTGCGTGTCACAATCCCAAATACGTGCAGTATTGTCACCAGCACCTGTCACCATTCTAGAGCTGGTGTGTGGAGCAAAAGAGGAACATAGAATAGTTGATCCATGACCAGCAATAGCAGCGGAACTACGTGTGATTGGTCTGACTTTGAAGATAGCTCTTGGTGTGTATATCAAAGTGATAATATCTTCAGTGGTATTGTGACCGGGTTTCAGAAGGGTTGAATATAGATTATCAACAATATCTATAATTTGTTCAGGATCAATTTTATTTTTACCCTTAACATTGCAACTGAAGACATAAGGAACTGGATCATCGGATGTGCCGTTTAATTGATTCAATAGTTCTTCTAACTGCTTTTCAGTGATTGCACCTGGAACTCTTATAGAACCACCCAAAGTTTCATTTGTGTCTGAAGCTTGGAACTTCACTAAGACATTTGGTAGAGAAGTAGGGATGATATCGACCTCTCTTTCTTGTTGAGCAGCCTTTCTTTGTTTTTTAGAAGGTGGTGGGATTACAGTTGCCATTTTTTGCGAATATCCTAGTTTGTGTCCTATAACTGGAACATATTACAAACTGAAATAGCAATCAATAGAACAAGACATACAAAGTAACTTGCGAACCAGATATGTATATTAAATAATCGACAAGTCACCATGACTTTTGAGATTTATGCAATGGTTAATGTATCTCATCTCATCTCATCTCATCTCATCAAAATTTTTCAGCTTTGTTTACCCGGACCAAACTTGCTTGAAGCATACTTCCAAGAGATGAACCATTTCATTGCATGCCAGTGCCCTTAATGGTGGTATTCTATTCAATGAATGATGGTCAATAAGATGCTGCTGGATGGGGAATGGATCATTATAAAGAACAACTTGATTTTGTTGTGTATACTATATTATTAACACAGAGTACTATGGGTACGTAGAAGATTGTAAAAAATGTAAAAATATATATATTTCGAAATGCAAATTTGTTACTGTGTAGTAAACCGATGGAACTTTTATTCCGCAACCTTTGAGACATTGACATCTTCATTGCTTACGTCTGCAGATTGTTCGGAATCTGCACTTCCGAAAGCCAACTCTCTTATCTCGACTATCCAAGGATGTGTCAGTAGTTCAACTGCGGTGGCTCTTTTGTCAGGCTTTTGGACAATGGCTCTCTTTAGGAAGGTAAAACCTGCTTTGGAAAGTTCGTTCTTGTTTGGAAATGGTGGAATGTGACCGGCTGCGACATGATACATGATGGCCCACTCGTTGTCCAGGTGCGCCCAAGGTCTCTTACCGGTAATCATCTCTAGAATGACACAACCAAGGGACCAGACATCATCTGCACCGAATTGACCTTTCACCGCCGAGCCTGTGATTGTCTCCGGTGCCATATACATTGGCGTACCAACTATATTGTGAACACCCTTGGAACTAGTTGCATCTTCGATAGTTCCCTCATTATCGGAGATGGAGTCATTCTGTCCCTCAACTTTAGTATTGTTCTCAGCAATTTTCCTGGCGGCACCAAAATCAACAAACTTAATAATACCATTAAAATCTAGTAAAATATTCTCAGGTTTGATATCACGGTGAACAATACCCGATTGATGTAAATAAACTAAACCTTCCAGCAATTCTAAGGAATACATTTGTGTGACCATCTCATCCTCAATACGTCCGTGCTCCAATAGACCAGCTAGGGAGCCACCTTCACAGAATTCCATGAATAGATTGACTTTATCTCTATGCACTTCAATACCATAATACTGAACGATATTTGGATGGTTTAACATTTCAAGAACAGACATTTCATCTTTAATTAGTGGGAATACCTTTTTCATTGCCTTGGCATCTTGTATTTTTATTTCCTTAACTGCTAAGATTTCACCATTACCTAAATTCACCGCCGAGAAAACAGTACCAAAAGTACCAGAACCAACGAATTGTCTCTTTTGCCACTTAATTGATACATTGGACATCGAGGATGCAAGTGACAATAAATATTTATTACCGCTATCTGTATCATCAAGAACTTTACCAATTTGACGTGGGTTATGAGTCATCGTATTTTCTAATTCTTCTATTGCCTTAACACGTAATTGCGAATTGACCATCAGAATTTCATCATCATTAACATCTTCTTCAATATCAATTTGTGGCCTAAATTGTTGATTTGCTCGTTCAGCTTCTAATGCTCGTGCTCCCATTACATCAAAATGGGAGATTAACAGAGTCATACAAGTGGATATACGTTGCTTTAAGGTGGTAAATTGTTTTTCATCAAGGCCTAAAATGTTCCACCCACAAGTTAAACGCATGGCAAATTCCATTGCAGGGACACACCAACGGAAAGTTTTTATATCAGTTGGATCGCATCTTTCTACCAAAAACGTCAACCAAGTAGTACTTGCTTTCATGAGTAACATAATAATAACAGATTTTTTAGAGTATGTAGCAACATTGACTCTCAAAAAACTTCTACCAAAATCTCTCGTAAATAGGAAAATACTGTTTAACAATTCATTATCTGGGCAAAACTTATAGAAGGTGTTTAAGATCTTTGGAAAATTACTAATTGCCGTATAAGTTATCCTGAAATATGCCTTATTAATTCTTTGTAAACCATCTTCAACTGATGAATATGAGGATTTACGTTCTACAAAAGTGACACAATTACCTGCTACTTGTAGTAATTTCTCTGATGAATACTCCAAGGAATGGCTTGAACCTTGGCTTACCAAAGTAAAGTGATCAGGTGACGCCTTTATGTTTAAGTTATCAAATTTAGTTTTTATATTTTCAGATAAGGTATAGATTTCACCTTCCCATAAAACTGGTTCTTTTGGTGCCAATACCAAAACATAACCTAATGATTGTAGTTTAGCTTCAATTTCGAGTAACTCAGTTTTTGGATCGTGTTCTTCAAACGTATCGGATGGAACTCTTTGCAGCTTTTTCACTGTGTCTTCATAGAAGTTGAAATGCTCTGGCCCAAAGTCGGGTGTTCTAGTTAAATAAGTATCTGAAGAGGACTTGGTCGAATTATACATTGCTAAGCTATTTTTTATCTCAATCTTTGGGATTAGGTCACAGCATATATCAGGTTTATTCAATATAGTCAATATTTCATTTTCATTGGAGTCCAACAACTCTGGACTACCTATTAAATAATAACCTTTTTGTTCTAACTTGCTTCCAGTATAAATTAAAAAATGTCCTGTTTCATGTAACTGCTTTAATAATAAATCATGATCGTTAATTTTAAAATTCATAGAATTTTGAAATGCTTTTACTAACACATTTGTAAATCTATTTAATTTTCTTTTTCTTGTACCAATATTTTCAAATAATTGCAGGAGCCATTTTTCTGCGTCAGCACCATCTGTGATAGTTTCTGGAATATTTGTATCTTGTAACATATACATATGTAATCTATGCAATATCCTCAGAGATAATTTATTAAATTCTTTGGCAATTAATTTACCAGCTTTGTCAATATAATGCCCAACGTTTCTTAATTTTTCCCAAAAATCAAATAATTCATCTGCTTCTTTCAATGATTTTAAGGATACTTTACCAGAATCTAATAATTTTAAATTTATTAAGGAAAATAAATATGAAATCGCCTTCACTACAGTCTCATCAAATTGGGAATCCATATTTACTTCAAATTGCCAATCCGCGCAATATTCATTTACAGTATATTTCATTTGAACTGCCAATCTAATGTATGAGCTAAAGTCATCGATCATTTCATCGATCATCATCATTGTAGGATTTTCAAGTTTCTTAGCATATTCTAATCTTATTAATATAATTTCCTTAATTAGGATCACTGGGAACATTAAGAGAAGCTCTAATTCATCGTTCAAATAAACTAAATTCAAATCATCTACAACAGGCGAATAATATTGAATAGATGACTTTGCCTTTAAGATCCAAGGTGCTAGTGGGTGAAATATCTTTCTTTGGAAAATCTGTTCTACGTTCTTCTCTTTCATTATCTGTTCGGCAAAGGACCTTGCATTTTCATAAACACCTTCAATACTAATAGAAGGTTTGTTAACCTTGGTTATATCCAATTCACTATTACCAACCCATTCTTTTAATAAATTAATATGAGTTTCAAAATTTGCCTTGAAATTTAACCAACTAACAATAGTATCAATCCTGTTTACAAATTCTGGTGTCTTTGTAATTGGTTTATGCTCGTACATTTGCTGTAAGTTACACCAATACTTTACAACCTTGAAGTATTTATTTATCAGTGGTGTCAAAATCATTTCACAGTCTTCCGCGTTGGAGTTTTCGGGCAATTTAAATGTCACAATTTCATTGAAAAATGCATCTGTCGAATCCCTGAGAGCAGTGAGAGACTTCGTCTGATCTTCAACTGATTTCCCGTTCATCCACGCTTTCAGTTCTAACCAGATAGAAATATTTAATTGTTTACCAATGCCGGCAGGTCTGGCATGGGTAGCTAATTTTGATTTTTCACTTTTAACAATATCACCTTTCAAGACGTTAGAAAGCATAGTTTGCCATTCAAATCTTTCAATGACTAAAGGATGCTCAGATAGTCTCGACAATAAATTTTGATTATCATATGACAACTTTGCAAAGCTAGAAACCAAAATATCTTTGTCAAACTCCGATTTAATTCCAATATTTTTAAAAACTTCTTTAACAATCTCATTTTCGGGATCTGCAAGTTTTAGCCACTCTAATCTATGCAATAAATATCTTGAACTCATACTGATTGAATTAGAATCTATATTTTCAGTAAAAAAATTTGAACCGAAATCGACATCATCATCCTCATTGCTGATTGAATTACCAATCATGTCATCTATCTCTAAGTCTAAATCAACATCATCATCTTTTAAAGTAGAGGCAACAATCCCACGAGTATAATAATCATGAGGTACATATTTCCTGATTTTTTCTAAATAGAGCTTCTCATTCCATGAAGATTGCCTTTTAGTTTCATTGTTCATAACAGTTGGAGAATTACTTGCTAAATTACCATTCTTTGCAACAAGTTCATGGGATGCTATCTTTTCGATATTTGGGTTGGTAATAATTCCAGTTAATTTAGTATTACTATTGTTATTATCAAGTATTTTTCCATTCATACTAATCTGAGAAGAACTTGATCTGTTAGATGTTGAATTTACTTGTTGTAAAGTATTAAGATGTTTGTTACTCACCGCACTAGTTCCGTTATATTGATAAATCCCATGTGGGTTTTGTTTTAAATTCATTGAGCTATGTGATTTTAGTTTATGGATATCTGCTGTTGAACCCACAGAGCCTTTAGAGTAACCGTTCGATTTTATTCTAGAGATATTATTCATCTGACCTTTAACATTAGTTGCTGATCCAATAGTGTTTGATCTTAGAACCTTAGAAGGTGAATTTGTACCATCCATATATAACTTCATTCCATTACCTTGGTGAAGGGATCCAGTTGAGACAGAAGAAGAAGGTCTTCTATGTTTATAATTATAAACAGGTATGCTATTATTTTTATCACCATCATCATCACCTTTATTATTAACAAATTCAAGGTAATTTGATGGACGTGATTCAGATGCAATAGATGGACTCTTCAAATCATGTATTGGTCTTGGAACCTTTATTGGAGATTGCTCTATTGAATGTGTTGGAGTTAGTCCATCCTTCAAAATCTTCTGGGAAATTGAGTTATCGACAACAGGAGAAAAATAACCACTGTTGCTACTATTATTCCTAATTGGTGTATTAATGCCACTATCATGATGGGTATACAGACCATGACTAGGACTAGCAGGTACAGGTGAGATTTCTTTCTCTGACCTTGAGTACTGTGGTAACTGCGGAGATAACTGTTCCATAATCTCTATATATAAGCGGAGTATGCTTTATTTATTATCTAACGACCTTAGTTGAGTGACTAATTTTAACCTGAGTTGGAAATTATCGTGTTGTTTGTATATCTCTTGTTGGAATCTCTCAACAGTTTATATATGCATATGTCGACTAGATAATCGTTATTCTATCAGTATTGAAAGTAAAAAATAACCTAAAACTCTCTGCCCAACATATATAGACCAACTTCAGCAGGGTCCTTCTCTCTTATCAACAATCAACTCTATTCAAGGTCAATCATTTTATCCTTGCTTCATAGAATTATTAAATTATTGGTTTCAAATTACTTCGCTTAAGGAAATAAAATCTACATAACAATGCTAATTGATATTCAAGAATACAATGGACTGATATAATAAAGAGATAGGTTAAGTTTCTTGGAATAAAGAAGGTTATTGAGTTCAACTGGTTATCACTGACTAGATTAGAGGCTGACTTATTTGATTCATCTGATTTTGGTGTAGTAGGTTATCCGGTATAGGCAAGTTTCTTATTAAGTCGTTGATATATTATTAAATAATAGCTCAAATCATTTATTTGTGAATAAAGCATACGGAAGTTTATATCGTTCAGTTATACTGTTTATAGATTTGAAAAGCATTTGGTATTAATTACATTTTTTTGATGAGAATATGATGGAACCAGATCAATGTCTGCAGTATCTCTACAAGGGACAGTTGCTGCCAGAGGCCACGATTAAGGCGTTATGTTTTAAATTAAAGGAAATGTTGGTTAAGGAGTCGAATGTTGTGTACATACAGTCTCCAGTGACGGTAGTTGGTGATATACATGGCCAGTTCCATGATTTATTGGAGATTTTTGAGATAGGTGGCCGTGTTCCCGACACTAATTATTTGTTTCTAGGTGATTATGTCGATAGAGGGCTATATAGCATCGAAACGATATTGCTGCTGATTGTACTGAAATTACGTTATCCTAACAGGGTACACTTGATAAGAGGTAACCACGAATCGCGTCAAATTACTCAGAGTTATGGATTTTACACAGAATGTTTAAATAAATACGGAAGTTCATCTAAAGTATGGCAATATATCACTGATTTGTTCGATTACTTGATATTATGTTGCGTGATCGATGATAGACTATTTTGTGTGCATGGTGGGTTATCGCCCAATGTTCAGACTATCGATCAAATAAAGATCATCGATCGATTCAGGGAGATTCCACATGACGGCGCTATTGCTGATCTTGTATGGTCGGATCCCGAAGAGCATAACTTGATGGCAAATCCATCAAATAGAGAAGAACTATATCAAGAGACAAGTCAACACTTCCAAATATCCCCAAGAGGTGCAGGTTACACTTTTGGAAGGAGTGTTGTAGAAAAATTCTTGGAAATAAATGGTATGGATAGAATCTATCGAGCACATCAGCTATGCAATGACGGGTATCAAATATACTTCGATGGTCTAGTGACTACCGTGTGGTCAGCACCAAACTATTGTTATAGATGCGGGAACAAGGCATCAATTCTGGAACTATACAGTGCTGATGAGTACTATTTCAATGTTTTTGTTGAAGCCCCAGAAAATAGATTATTAAATGATCAAGTAATGAATTCAGTAGCGAATAGAAATACGATCTCTGAATACTTCAGTGATTACCAATTATCAATAACGAACGGAAAGGACAACACAAATGATACTTCATACGATTATAAAGAGTTCTATAAGAATGGAGGAAATGATGTTGATGAACTAGAGACTGATTTAATGAAAATGTCTTTATCAACTAATAGTGATATATTTTCTGATTCATTTCAAGCACAATCAGCAAGAAACAGGAAAGTAGAATACTTCCTGTAACTTCAACAGTACTCGCCCAATCTTAATATAAACACACACACACATACACACATATATATATTGCATTAATAAATATTTAGGAATGGACGTTTGAAAGTCTCCCAAATTCTCCCCTTTGAAGGAACCAGATTCACCGAACTTGAGACACCATTGCAAACTCAAATCATAGCCAGTCCTCGTGAACAGACTACAGAGCAGACTCTGAACACGCCGGATGTGGTTGTATACCATTCCATGACCTCACATTTTATAGATCCATTTTGCCATCTCATCACCTTCCCTTTATAGTCGTTCGCCGAATCTTTTTGCAGTATCAGAAAAACCTTTGAAGCATATGGACTTACTTAAATATATAAAGAGGACTATAGCTAAGAATGGTATAAATATATATTCACATATTTATTCTATGTTGATCATTTGGAGAGGACAGCACGTTACTCCAGGAGTTTGCAGGATCTTTTTGAGGTATAGACTTCACATTTACTGCAGTAGCAAAAATTTAACGATAGGAACGTCCAAATTGCACCAGTGTTCGTTTCAAATCAATGAACCAATTCCATGTGTTATTTATTGACTCATATGATTCATTCACCTATAATGTTGTTAGATTGATTGAACAACAGATTGCAAAAGGTTATAGCTCTATCCATGTGACGATTATTCACAACAATAGCTTCAACGATATTAATGAACTGGATAACTATTTGAAATACTTTGATTGCATTGTGATAGGTCCTGGACCTGGGAATCCGATGAATGGCTTAGATGATGTTGGGATCATTAATTCGCTGTTTGATGAAAAGTACAAAGAAATTCCAATGTTGGGCATATGTCTAGGGTTTCAAGCCATGTGTTTATCACAAGATGCTCAGGTAAAAGAATTGGATGCTATAAAACACGGTCAAATATATAATATCAAGCTTACTGGTCCACAAAATTCTAACTCAATATTTGCAGGCTATCCCTCTAATTTTAATTCCACAAGATATCATTCCTTGCATGTCAGCGGCTGGAATGATGCAATTGAACCGTTAGCGTTCACTAGTGATGAGAATGGTGAAGTATTAATGGCTGCTAAGATTAAAAATAAAAATTGGTTTGGAGTCCAGTATCACCCAGAATCATGCTGTTCTGAATTAGGAAACGTTTTAATTGATAATTTTTTAAGACTAGCAAACGAAATGAACATTGAGTCTGGAAGAATTACCCTAAAAAAAAGTCTGAGGCAAGACTCTGAATTAGAATTTAATAATGTCATCAAATATCTCGACAAGTGCACCAGCATAGCACCATTGTACCATATTGATGAAAAGGATATCGCAAGCGATAATCCAATTTATTTAGAAGAATTTTCAATATCACAGGACCCTAATTATTCCCTGAAGTTATGTGATGCCATAAATGAGTCCAAATTCCTTATGGCATCCTCTTCCATTAGCCAGAACAGAGGTGAGTGGTCAATAATCGCATTGCCTAATTCTGATTCCACTGTATTCACACATTACGACCAGCTTCATAAAACTACAATCCACAAGTGGCAAGATCCACGATTGAATACGGCAACAATGAAAGAGTCATTATTGTCATTAGATGCAATTAATCATCCAGAGACAAATGGCTTAGAAATAGTTAATGAAGATAAATCTCATTTCTGGATAACATTGAGTCATTTCATGAAAGATAAGTTCGTTAAAAATAATCAAGATATACCATTTATTGGGGGACTCATTGGAATTTTGGGTTATGAAATGGGGAATTATGTCTCCAATGACTTAAATCCAAGTGATATTTTAATCCCAGACGCAAAATTAGTATTCATCGAAAATTCCATTGTAATAAATCACTGTAGTGGGAGATTGTACGTAATTTCTCTGAGTCACAATTTCCCCAAACATATTTTAAAGGTCATAAAAAACCTTGATATAGCAAAAGAACTGGAATGGCCAAAAACACTTCCTAAGGGTACAACATTTGATATTCAAATGCCAAGTAAAGATGATTATTCAGATGCATTTAACAAGTGTCAGGAATACATACATAGAGGTGATTCATATGAAATTTGCTTAACCACACAAACAAAAATAATACCTTCTATTTATTTAGAGCCATGGAAAATATTCCAAACGTTAATTCAACAAAATCCTGCCCCTTTTTCTAGTTATTTCGAATTTAATGATCTTGTCGATAGCTCTGAAAACAATTCAAGTCTATGCCTAATCAGTACTTCACCAGAAAGATTTTTAAAATGGAATAATGAGTTTTGCGAATTACGTCCAATAAAGGGAACTGTAAAGAAAGGAAAAAAAATGACAACAGAGAAAGCAACTGAGATATTGAAGACTCCAAAAGAATTTGGTGAGAATTTGATGATTTTAGATTTAATTCGAAATGATTTATACGAGTTACTATCTCAAGTAAAAGTGGATGAGTTCATGTCTGTAGAAGAGTATAAAACTGTCTATCAATTGGTCAGTGTCATCAAAGGGTTTTTTGGCAAAGAAAGAAATGGCAATAGTTACTATGGTTTAGATGTATTTCGACATTCCTTACCTGCAGGATCTATGACAGGTGCTCCAAAAAAGATTACGGTTGAAATTCTACAGAATGAAATTGAAAAGACATTAAATAAGCATGTGAATGGAGGTGTCAGAGGAGTTTATAGTGGTGTCACAGGGTACTGGTCAATTAATAACAACAGTGATTGGTCTGTTAATATCAGATGCATGTATTCTTATAACAGAGGACAAACATGGAAAATTGGGGCTGGAGGAGCAATCACAGTATTAAGTACTTTAGAAGGTGAACGTGAAGAAATGTTTACAAAATTAGAAAGTGCATTACAGGTATTCATGTAAATATATAGTTCAAGACCTGTAATATAAAATATGATTTGATCAAAATGTCTTACGAGTTACTCGGATAAACCGATTCTGGCGATGAATTTACATGGTGATGTATTGACTACGTGTAATATTATGTAAAATATGCTAATTGAGGTCCTTATTATAATTTTAAACTTATTCATGTTCTCTCAGTCAATGAATAATTGCTAGATGCTCTCTCGAATAAATGTCTTCCATCTTGAAGAGAGTATGCATAGTCTTCCTCTATTCTTCTAAGGCTGTCATCCTCTAATGGGTCGCCTTCTTGATTCACATTTGGATCCTCTACAGGTTCATACATCATCATTCCAAAAAATTGATAGTAGTATTCTTCACCCAGAACCTTCATTAATACTTTTTCTTTTAGATTAAAATGATGATTTAGAGGAATAATAATTAAAAATAATATTGGTGCATACCTATTCAGAACATTTACTACTGGAATCAATGATATATCTTTATACAACGTGGACTCAAAACTGCTAACATGTCTTTCATCATCATTTTTCGTTGGAATCAAAGTCATCAGATTAAAACAAATTGGAAATAACAATCTGCTCGAGTATAATGAATAGTATAAGGTATTTGACGGGTTACTATTTCCATTAGGTATTAAATGAAAGTTACTGAATTTGAACTTACTCATTGCGTACAATGAGACCAGCATTGTATATGATAGAAATAGGAATTGTAATCCAAAATTATACCAATGGGTCTTAGTGAATATCCAGCCATGGGCCCATTTTGTTGGTAAAATTTCCATAAAAAAGACAACTAATGATGCAATTGTACATATAACACCGATCACTACTAGAACAATTCTTTTGATATTTGAATAATATGGTGATTCCACATGAGCTAATTTGTGTATAATACTATTTGAATGTGTTTGGCTGTATAAATAATTGTAATAGTGAGTAATAAATTTGTTATAAGTAGAATTCAATTTATCAACCGTTATGATCGCAACGGTTGATAAATCACTTGGATTCCTAAATGGTCTATTTTCGTTATTCAATCTTAATCCTGTAAGCAAAGAGTTTACTTCCAATTTACATGAGCGTAAAAGTTCATTGACTGTGATGTCACCATTCTGAAGTTCTTCTGTATTTAAGATTGAATTTGCATTTTCCATCATTGAAAATTCACAGCCATTTAAATCATCATTTGTTTTACTCAATTCCACAAATAACTTGTTGTTTGAAGACTCTGTTGGTAAATTACCTTGTTGTAGTAAATCTTTTGGTAGTAATATCAATCCAGTACTTAGTAGTATCAAAGCATAGCTCAACGAATATATATGTGCTAGGGAGATTAAAAGAGGTTTAAAATCAAAAAGGTTGTGTCCAGTACTGGCAACTAAATAAACACCACCAGCCATAATGACTGCTAACGATATCGAATAAAATTTCAAATTCTGAAGTATAGCTTTTATTAGTCTGCCTCTAAAATCACCCAATGGTACTGCATATTTAAATGATACGTATGAGATTAAAACAGGAATTATCAACCAACAAATGATAAATTCTGACCAATAAATGGATAGCCACACGGCTCGTAATCTCTTTTCTGAATAGTCCACTTCTAACAAATTCAAACTCAAGTGTTCAACAAAGGAAACAATCTTTTCCTCATTAACCAACGTACCATTGATGGAAGGCATAGTTCCATTGTGGTTACCTTCTCCATCATTTAAATGTGCCGCAAAGAACAAGTCCAAAGGTAACAGGTAGGTCGTTGACAACAGAATGATCATATTGAAAGAAATAATGCATAGAGTTAAAGGAAAAGTGTTTTTATGCAACTTGAACGAAAAGTATCTATTAATTACGATCAATGAGTACGCAAAAGCAAACAGAGATCCAATCAGTAATGTAAGCGACATTATGAAGCTACAATGGTAAGTTATCGGCACAGAGAATACTCAATCAATGATAAATTGTGGCTTAAAATAACCCTGTGCTTATTCAGTTTTAGTAAAGTTCCTATAAAATCAACCAATCTGTTTTTTAATAACCACTATGTTTATATATCTGTTAAAAGTGTAAAATGTTTCCAGCTTAAGTTTATCTTTCGACATCGCACTACTATAAAAATATCAAAAACCTTTTAAGGTTGCCATTTTATATAAACGATATAAACAGTATTGATACAGGAGTGACTAGTTAACTGAGGCGAATCTAACGTAGTAAATCTAATAGCGTTTAGAAGGTGCAAATATTCTTTAAATTATAGACTTCATTTAATCAAACAGAATGGAGACGAGTCGTAACAAGTTGCAACAACTTCCTCATGTTGTTGGTACCCTTACCTTTGATGAAAATAATAATGTGGTGACAGTTACTGGAATAGCTAGTGATAGAATACTAGATATTGATTCTATTTCGAAAGTTGAACTAGATTCAGAAGGATTTGGCCTAGTCCAAATAAATAACTTGATTTGTAACATATACAGACAAGATAACAACACCGTGGTTATATATCAGGATAAGAACAATTAATTGTAAAGAGAACATGCATGCAAATGAAACGTATTGGTATTGTCGGAATTTATGCTTCCGTTGCCTTAATTAAATATAAGGTAGCTAACCATACCGTAATATAAATATATAATCAAATTTAGATACACAAATAAACTACATATTCATATAATGAAACGTAATATTTTTATTGGAAAGTTTTGGGTCACTTTAATTACTGTTACTTTACATAAATCCACCTCCAAAACCAGAAGCTCCAAAACCAGGACCTCCGAAACCGGGACCCCCAAAACCAGGGCCACCTGAATTATCATTATTAAAACCATCAGTTGCATCAGAATGATTGCCTAATGGATCATCATACTTCGAGCCGGAGATATAACCTGGTCCCCTGTTTCTTGAATCACCTGGTCTGATCTTAGGATCGAAGGCCATACCACCTTGTCCCCGTAAATAAGTTGGATCTTCAAGTATGCCCCCAACAGGGTTATTAAAATCAGGGAACTTCTGTCCACCGGGATACAGGTCTTTGTCACCATATCCTTGAGCATTAGGTGGATGTATATTTAGTCCTGGAAATCTATTGTCGTTGAACGGAGTCCTTGTATTATCTTTAATCTCATACTCATCTTCAAAACCGGGCATATCATCAGGACGTTTTGGATTCCAATCCCCTTTCCTCGAGGTTGGGTTATCAGCTATATCAAGGTCAGTTGAAGGGTATAACGAAGACTGATTACCTGCCTCTTTCAATTCACGACTCTCACCAGAAGCATTACGCTTTTCGTCCTGGACATCAACATACCCTAATTTTAATGGTAATTTCAACTTAGCATCTATTATAGTATACTGGGATTCATAGTCACCGTTTTCCAAATGGTTCAAAGGAAACTGTAGCTCACTCGAGATACTTAGATCGTCATGGTAATTGAAAATACTTTGCGCTAATGATTCGCTATTAGTCACAACTGATACCATACATTCCTTATCGACTTCTATCTCTACAACAACTATTTTTAATTGTTTAACTTCTATCTGCTTATTCAATACCAATTTGACGGTCACTAACTTTGTTTCCTTACTAAACTCATCGACTCTATACTCGCCAATTCTATTCTTCAAATAACTTAGTATAATCTCAACGGACAACCCCAGTTTATTCAAAATTAACTTATCACTCATTATGCTTTTGTTTGTGGTATCACCTCTTTTGATAAACTTTCACAACTTCTGTATCTAATAAAATATAGTTACTGATTACTTATTAATGATTTAACTATAAATAAAGGGAATATCACAATTTTTAATATGTGACCGTCTCGTCCTTCAAGAAGTTCAAAGTTGTGAACCTCAACTCAACTCAAGAATCAACAAGAGAACAGTTGTCTTTAAGATTTAAATGTAAATTGGAAACAAGTTCAATTCAAATATCAATATATTACATTCATTATGCTAGTTAAAGTAACTATTTAATTTCTATACAAGTTTTTTTGTTTTTCCAATGTTATGTGATTAATTATTTTAATTCTGAAATTTCGCCATCTCTTGCAACCAAACCCATTACATTTAAGAATAAGTTCAAATCTTGATATAACTTATCTCTTCTGTAAGCGGAGCTTTGATCAGGTAAACTCTTCATTTGTTCTGCACAATTAATGGTTCCGAATATTTCATCTCTTACTTCGTCGATGATAATTCTTTGATGATTTAGTTTACCACTCAATGCTAATGATGCTAAGAATTGCCAAATATATGATTGATCGAAATACTGAGTGTTGGACTGCTGTAATTGTCCTGATTGAGAAGTTTCCTTCACCACTGTATCTCTATATTCTTGTGGTGGGAATACTAATGATAATTTAGTCTCTAGTGAAATAAATAGTTTATCATAAATTTCATTCCATGCTTGAATATCTGGAGAAGATAAACTGTTGGTTCTGTTGCAGTCTTGCTTGATGATAGCAGCACGAGAAATCAAAATAGTAATTAAATTCAAACCAAGAGTAGAGGTGGAGATAAATGAAACATTATTGTTTCTGATTAGATGTAATAATAGACCCATGATTTCAATGAAATCAGCACTGCTGGATAAAAATGATACAATAATCTTTAGGAAAACACCTTGGAATAATTCAATTTTTTTCAATTGAGCCTCAGTAGGAGTTGGGTTGGTCTTGAAAGAACTAATAATAATAACATTCAAATGAGATAATTCGTTGAAAAATGTTTGTAATAATTTTAGTTTCGAAGCTTTATCCAAAAAGTTAAAAATACGTGGCATTATCTTCACACCTTTGTCGAAAGATAACATAGAAATAAATGGAGAAACATCATACGCTTCGTCACCAATATGTAATGATTCCCACAAACCGGTGCTATCAGTTTCATTTCCGCTTCTTAATTGAGCTTCTAATTCTAGAACTTCTTCGTAAACAGTTTCAATCAAAGATAAAACAAATTTTCTACCACCGGAACGAGATAAAACAGAAATTTGATCAACTGAAGAAAACGCATAAGACGATCTTCTTCTTGATCTAGATGATTGATTGATACCAACATTGTTTAAAGATTCTGTGACTTCTTCTAATGACTCCGAGGAAGCGTGGGATGACAACTTCGATTCATCTTCTTCATCACTTAGTTTTGGAGATGGAATTTGTAATTGTCTACGTGGAGCTTTGCTGTTTAGAGACGATGAGATTTTACCTAAGACACCTTCACGAGCCGAGTCAGTGTTGTCCTTGTTCTTTTGAGGTCTTTCCTTTGCAACAGTGACAGCTTTCTCTACTTGGTTTTGCATTCTTTGCAATGCGACATCAGCTCTCTTATAACGACCACCTAATCTATGACCAGAATGTTCCAAATAGGCACGAGCGATCAAATCTTTATTGGATTTGCCAGCAACACCGCCAGTTTGAATAATCTTATAGACTTGGAAGTAAAAGTCTTCATTGTAAGGATCTTCGGTAACAATCTGTGACAATTGATAACGTGTGATAAAGTCCTTATCACGAGGAGTCATTAAACCTGCATTTTTCAAGATTTTTTCAACTTTAGCATGTCTTATTTGTAACCTCTTTTGCTCTTCTGAGCTTAAAGGTTCACTTCTTCTAGACATGCGACGAGGACCTTTATCTTTAATGTGAATATAAGATTGATTATTATTGCCATTGGAAGCTATGCTACCATCTTCTCTTTGCAATACTTGGTGGGTTGGCTTTGGAGAAGGAGTAGATAAAGCTTGATCGTTTTCTAACAATTCATTTTGTCCAATATTTTGACCCATTACTTGCTGTTGACGATGTTGGTTTTGATTTTTAAGTTCTAAAGAAGGATCAAATTGTTGGTGATGAAGGTGGTTAGATATTTGATTGTTCATCTGCATTGGCATCGGCATTCCACCTGGAACGGCATGCATTGCGTGCATGTGTTGAGGATTGAATTGTCCTGGGGAATCCATATGAACTGGTGCTTGATTCATTTGAGCCTGTGTCTGTTGTTGGTTTGGAGGAGGTGGTTGATTAAAGATCTGAGGAGGAGGTGGCTGTTGAAACTGATTATTCATGTTTTGAGGATTTTGGAAATTATTTTGGAAATTGTTTTGGTAATTATTTTGGAATTGTTGTTGAGGTTGTTGAGGCTGTTGGTTTGGATAATTTGGCATAAACATTTGCGGTGGTGGGTGTTGTTGTTGCTGTTGCATTTGGATTTGCTGTCTTTCTAATTCTTCCATAGATAAAACTTCATTTTGACCTACTTGAGTCGACATATCCGGTTGGTTAGACCATAACGATTCCATTGGTCTCATATCCATGGTGACATTCATTTGGGCCTGCTGTTGAGGAACAGTGGTGGAAGCTGCAGCAGCATAAGAGCTATGCATCTGAAATTGTTGTTGCTGAGCCTGAGCGCCTTGCATACCAACTGGATCGTTGAAGCCTTGTTGACCTTGAGACTGATTGGTACTAATCATTCCGGAGTTAGCGCTTGAACTTCCATGACCGAAATCAAAATCTGTACCAAAAGCTACATCGTCACCAAAAGTTTCGTCGTTCAAATAGTCATCTTCTTCTCTTTCGTATTCGCCATATCCTTTGTAAGTATCCTCAAAATCCAAAGGAGAATTGTTGTTGTCTTTCTTACCGTGATCATGACGCTGACGGTTGCCTTCGTTGGGCAATTTAGAATTGAACCCAAAAAACGACATGATTTAGAAGCAACAAAAACTTAAAAGATCGATTGTTCTAAATAACGTGCAAAGCCCAATGTATTGTTCTCTGGCTCTTTCAATATTTAAGAGGTATTCGCTATTTCGTATCTCTCGAAGTTAAAACTGAAAAAAGCAAAAAAAAGAAACAACTATCAATTATCCTACAGTTCGTTGAAGGTCTTATCTGTATGATCTATCGCAATGAGACCAATCTAATCTTCACAAATGTTGATTCAAGCTCTTATATATATTTTATTGTCAATTGTTGTTGAATTATAAAAATTGTTGACCACAAAAACAGAAAAAAATCCCAAGAATGTCGTTGCAAGTGACATGCTGGGTAACTAACCAGTAACGACAATGTCCATCACTAACGTTACTAGTATCAGATAGACAGTTCTATAAGAGGTGTCCGGAATTGAGTTCAACGGTTAGACGATACGGATTGTTGATGGCTCTATTTACAGTTTATTTATTTGCACCTACTTAGATATATATGTGTGACTGGAATATGAGGACCGGTGGGGGGAGAAGTGAGTGAGTGAATGCGTCTCATCTAATTCTTCACTCGGCTTTCTGGGCTGCTGGTTTCTTAGCGCCGTACTTTGATCTTGATGTGATGCGGTTCACGACTCCACTCAAGTCTCCAGCGCCTCTCACTAGATGATACTTCACACCTGGCAAGTCTTGACAACGTCCTCCTCTTACGTAAACGATGCTATGTTCTTGGGCATTGTGACCTTCACCGGGGATGTATGCGGAGACGACGTTCCCATTAGTTAGCTTCACTCTCGCAGCTTTACGTTGGGCTGAATTAGGTTTCTTGGGTTTCAATACCATGACTCTGAGTACAACACCTTTTCTAATCGGACAATTCTCCAAATCAGGTGCCATCGAGACCTTCTTGTTTCTAGGAGGTTGTTTAGCACCACGTTTAATCTGGTTCAATGTAGCGTTCAAAATCGTCGACTGATGCAGGAACTTCCTCGACGTGTTGTTAATCGAAATGGGGTTTAAAATCTGCGAGGCACCAAAGGCCCTCAGGGATAGGGCAGACCTTCTAGTGAACCTGCTGAAAAAACTCATGGTATTGTGTGTGTGTGTGTTCGATTGAGTTATGTAACTACACTAAATTACTTAGCTACTGCTTTTAATCCCAGCTAACTATCGATTTATCCTAATACATATTCGACCATATGTTGTGAAACATTCAATTCTGAGCATTTTCAATTGTCGTTGCTGAGTGGGAAAGAGGCCCGCGATGTGCAGTTCGGCGCGGTGTATGGGTGTGCTGTTAGATAGCTATCGAAGGGAGCTCAGATTGCCAAGGAACTTTATTGAATGGAACTTAGTAAGACAGGGGATACTACTGCTTTAGGTTATTTCAGAGCTAAAGTAAGGTTGTGGCCTGTTTTCCTCATCAATTCTAGCATCTGGTGCAGCAAACGCTACTGCCGGGATTAGTGTCACGATCGGGACTGCTAGAAAAAGATAGGAACGTCAGTGGAAACCGTATTCATGGACTGCGATGACCTCTTGTGCTGCCCAGGAAGACAATTGTCCACTTATATACGCTAAACCTTACATCTGCCTCCTGGAAGAGCGTGTTAATACGCAAAGGCGGGTCAGTCGCTCTTTAACTGCCGACCCGGAATTCTTCGTTCACTCATCACCACAGTGATGAGTGAACGAATCTTAGCAATTGTATATAAGTAAACAGTTCCTCAAGAAGGAGTATTGAGTGTGGGGTCATTTCGTAGCTGAGGTTAGGTTGTCGTGGTAAAAGTTAGAGGCACAACAGTGTTGCTGCTTGGTGCTATTGAACTTTTTTTATCTCACAAGTGTAGGTGCAATGGTCGCATCTCAATCCTTTATAAGAATTAAACCGGTAAATTTGGTTAAATTATCAGCTCAGCGCAATGGTAGGGCAGCTACGCATATGAGTTCTGTATCAGAGACTGTTGAAAGTGCAAAAAATGATCAGCACATGCTGCGCATCCCTTTAAAACGGTTTCCTAGCGTGATAGGACATTCTACTAGCAGGATCAGTAGAAGGTTCAATGAGGATACATATTCCATGAGTTTATTGAAGTTACCGTCCATTACGCAGGAGTTGCTTATATCACAGAAGTTGAAAAATGGGGAAGTGCTGGATGATGTGGAATTGAGATCAAGGTCGATTCTGAATCTTTCTGTTTTTGATGGTCATGGAGGTGATCGTGTTTCAAAATTGTTAGCTGAAAAGTTACATGATGAGGTTTCAAATGATTTTATAACAAAGGAGGACTTTTATGAGCTGTTACGAAGATACAAAGACCTAATCAAAGGTCGTTATTGGGAGAATCTCTACAGGACAAGAGATACTTTCTATGAAAAATTCATTAAGAATTGCAACACGAAGGAAGAACAAGTCCTGTTTGGGTTAGATAACCAAGGGTCAAGAATGATATTTGATAAATGGGGAAATATTATAGACAAAATTTCATTATTAACTGAACAGGAAAGACTTAGAATATTTTATGCGTACTTGAAATTTGATTTGGAATCATGTTGTGGGTATGGGAAAACAGGAGATTCTAGTACAATGTCCTTGCAGGATAGAGTTGAAACATTTAAAGGGGGTTCGACTGCTTCTTCAATTTTTATATCTGCATATGGCAATGAACATAATCTGTTTGATGAATCATTTTTCGTTGATCCTAGAAGTTTATTAAAGTTAGTAGTCACACAGGTTGGTGATTCAAAAATACTGTTATGCGATTCAAATGGGATAGCGCATAGTTTAACAAAGATACATAGTGCTTCCTCAAAAAGGGAGTCTAAAAGATTATTATATCAAGATGATATGGAGGTGAATAATGATACGAGTCTTAACAGTGAAGCTGATATTATCGAAGAGGATGCTTTTGGTGATAAAAGATTCTTAAATAATTTTGCAAACACTAGATCATTCGGTGATTTGATAGGTAAACCAGAAGGGCTGTCAAGCGAACCAGATATTTATTCATACTTGATAGGGTCAACCAAAACCATCCCTCATTCAGAAAAATCGAAATTACAATTCGGAGGCGATGAATGCTTTATTACATTAATTTCAGATGGTGTCTCTAATATTCTCAGCGATCAGGAAGTAGTTGATCTAATAACATCAACTGTCAACCTTCGTGGTCTGAAAAAAGCTACGCCCCAATATGTAGCAGATGAAGTTATTAAATTCATATCAGCTTTATCAAATAGAAACTCCGACAACGCAACATGTGTGGTCTTACGTTTACCGAACTGGGGTAATTGGCCCAATATCGATAGATCAGGTGCTGAAAGAGAACTAAAACTTCTAAACGTCCCTTAATTAAAACTATTATATCTATCTAACTACTATCAAATATTCTTCAAACTTTCGATTTACTATTAAGTTATATAATTCCATGTTATTTATCTTATGAATGTTTTATTAATTGTTGTGCTATCAAGTTACTTATCTACACATTTATAATTATCCGAGTAACTGCTATTTACAAGACTTCCTTATCATTTAGTCTCCATCGACTAATATATTGTTACAAATTCAAATATTTCAATGATTTCATTGAAATAAAAGTTATTTGTTTTTGGTTTGACTGTACTTGAATCTCTTTCTTGTCGGAACGAATTCACCTAATTTACAGCCAATCATGTCTTCAACGACTTCAAAAGCAACGTACTCCTTACCATTATGAACTTGAAACTTCAAACCAACAAATTGAGGCAGTATTGTAGCACTTCTAGCATTGGTTCTAATTGGTACACCATTCTTAATAGCTTCTTTAATTGGTAATGGAACAATATTTGGACCTTTCCATGCTGAACGAGCTAATAACCTAATCGTTGGAATCATGGTAAATGTGATGATATATAATACTCGACTGGTTCGTACTAATTCGGAATCAACTTATATTTCCCTCTTATCAAATCTTATAATTACAAGTAGACCATATTCAATATGATGATCCCTTTGTGGGTTGTCTTGAAATATTTCAATTACTAAAATCTGAAATATTGAAAATTTTACTATGAGCGATGAGGTTTGTTATAAAAAACTGAAAGCTCATTGGGATATTTTGATTAAATATGAAAGAATTTGTAAATGGATTGCATAAAGTTGGAACAACATCAATTATTTAGAACTGATTCTAAGAGTAGATACTGTGAAGAAATTGTAAGTATAATTTAAAGATGTTTGCTCTTCGTTTCAATCCGACAGAGGCGGTCACAGATGTGCCAGATCAATTAGAAGGTAAGCCAAAAAAATTGATTCCTTTGAAGAGAAATAAATCTTCCGATGATGAGAAAGAAAGCGATGATGAGGAACCAGATGTTGTTGATTCCAGTTCCAGTGTATTAGAAGAATTGGACTTTCAAGAGGAGGAAAGTAGCGATGAAAGTGCTGAGGAGAGTGAAGTGAACATTCCTGATGCTGATAGAATAGAAAAGAATGCTGAACAGAAAGAAAATAAGCAAGGTGAAGATCAAGAACACATGGACATTGATACAGATGAGGAAAGTTCTACTAAGCACTCTATGGTGTTTTCCAGGTTTCAACAAACTTTGTCCTTGCAAGATAAAATGAAGAAGTCTTCGATGGTTAATGATGATGGCGAAGAAGAAGAAGAAGAAGAAGAGGTTGAGCAACATGACTTAGAGAGTATTCCTCAACCAGCAAGGGTTAGGGACTCCACGATAGAATATTCTAAGACTGGAGAGCACAAGGATACCGCATGGAAATTTACGGAAAAAATCCACTACGATAACAGCATGATTAAGTCCTTTGATGACTACAAAAACCAATTAGATCCAAAACTTCTGAAAAATATTCAAGAAAAATTCTCAACTGAAACGTTCCCAATTCAAACTATTTTACTGGATACTGTTTTACCTTCATTAAATTTTGCTTTGGGAATTACCAAGAAAAATTTAACTAGAAGAGTTGGTGATATTTTAGTTAATGCTTCAACTGGTTCAGGTAAAACTTTAGCTTATTCTATTCCAATTTTACAAGCGCTAATCAAACGTAATGTTAATAAGCTTAGAGCCATCATAATAGTTCCAACGAAACTATTAATTAACCAAGTATTCAATACTTTGAATAGTTTAGCAAGTGGTAGTAGTTTGATTATCAGTACTTCAAGATTAGAGAGTTCGTTGAATGAGGAGCATCAAAAACTTTTAGCAAATGAACCCGACATCGTGGTTGTTACACCTGGTAGGCTGGTTGATCATTTGCAAATGGGATCAATTTCAGTGAAAAACCTAAAATTTTTAGTACTTGACGAAGCTGATAGATTATTAAATCAATCTTTTCAAAATTGGTGCAATGAATTATTGAGTAAAATTAGAACACAGAAGAGTGATATTATGCCTGGTAATATTATCAAGATGGTGTTCAGTGCCACATTGACAACAAATACTGAGAAATTGCATAGCTTACAATTCTACCATCCGAAACTATTTGTTGTAGATTCGGTGAAACTTTACAACATACCTAAGAAACTTCAAGAATTCAATTTTGCAATTCCAACAGCCAAAAGTATTTACAAACCTTTGTTTTTATTACGTCTCTTAGATCAACTTTCAAATGCAAAGGTCTTGGTCTTCGTTAAATCAAACCAGAATTCCTTGAGATTGACATCATTATTGTCTAAACTAATTGAACAAAATCTAGGTAAGAAACATACCATTGAATCAGTCAATTCAAATAATTCAAGAGGTACCAACAGAAAAATTGTGAACGACTTTTCTGACGATAGGTTAAAGAAGGATGTTTGTACCGTATTAATCACAACTGATATTATGTCAAGAGGTATCGATATTAATAACATTACCGATGTAATAAATTACGACTTACCAATATCTTCACAACAATATGTCCATCGTGTAGGAAGAACAGCAAGAGCTGGTACCGAGGGTACCACTTACAACTTACTGGTTGGTAAGGGTGAAAGAAAATTCTGGACTGATCACATAAATGTGGACATTGCCAGAGATGCGGATGGTTATAAACCAAAATATGTTGGACAAGGAGAACACATTGGTACCGAAACAGATAATAAAGATCAAGCAAACGATGCAGACCAACAAAGGCAAAGATTTGAATATACTAACCCACTTCTTGAAATTGCTCAAAAAGATATTAATAATTATAAAGATGCATTATCATCACTACACGAATTGACAAACCAGTGAATGGAGCAGACTAATTTATACACTGTGATATAATTCAATTATCTGCCAAATATATATTAATGGGAAAAACCTGTTATGCAAGCATTAGTATTAATATTAGAGGCTCTCATATAAACATCAAGATACAAGTAGTGTGTTTCTTGTCATTCCATGATTAGACAACTTTTTATTTATAAGGTGTTATGAAACCAACACATATCTATATAGTATATCACTTCCGTAACCACTATCATTATACCAAATATATTGCATGTGCTCACATCTCTCTAACTACTGTAGTGCCTATTGATGCATCTTATATAGAGAGCTTTTATCATCTTTCATAGTGAAAAGTTTTTTATGCCTGTGGTCTTATTGCCTTTTCCGTGTAAGGGAGCAGATGAGATTTAAATGAAAGTTTAAAAGTTGATCTGAAGTTAAAGTGCATATTTAAATAGTTGGCTCAAATG
Source organism: Tetrapisispora phaffii CBS 4417 (assembly GCF_000236905.1). NCBI lineage: Eukaryota > Fungi > Ascomycota > Saccharomycetes > Saccharomycetales > Saccharomycetaceae > Tetrapisispora > Tetrapisispora phaffii. Next base: position 403,919 of record NC_016532.1, read on the forward strand.
AATTCTTACAGATATACAAATAGATATTTAGACAATATATTATAATATAAGTGTAGTTATAAGTCAAATACTTACAATATTTCACTAATTATAATAGTGCTCTTTTTTAAACTTCAGAAAAGCACTATAAAATATACATAAAATTGATTGGAGATGAATCCAGCAAAATATGTACTGATACCTCCTGATGAACTACATCCTTTAGTTGAGGATAATGATGGTAAGTTTAAAAATAGTTATCCTGATTTTGAGCCGTGGGTGCATACTAGACAAGATGATGAAATAATGTTACATTTTGTCGCTAAGGGCTATTATTCTTCATCTAAAGTCAATTTTGAAAGTATTTCTGCTAGATCTTCAATGCAAGAATCGTTACCAAAACTAGCAGATGAATTGGCTAACCAGTTTTCTGATATCATTAAAATACGAGAATTGGAAATTAATAAGATATCTTCAGAAGCAGAAACTTATAATTCTGACACAAGATTTAGCATTCTCAGTGGACCTGGGTTTAGTTTACCGAGTAGGATGACCTTATCTGATCAACGTAAAGATCAATGGTTAAACGATTTAAGTTCCCCATATGTTTCGTTAACTCAGATGTCAAAATTCCTACCCCATGGGTTAAAAAGAAGAGGTTTATTGGAACAATGTTGTCTGAGAAAAGTTCCAATAATAAAAGCTATTTGGTTGCTTAAATGCTGTTATTCAATGGAGTGGACGCAATTAAAACTAAAGAGTAAAGATAACAAAGATCACAAAGATGATAAAGAGATTAATTCTCAATTATTAAAGGAATGGACTGAGAATTTTATTTATATCTTGGAAAAAATGCTGTTAGATATGGCTAACTATTATAATGATCCCGAGAAGTTAAAAAATTGGAAGAGTGGAATACAATACTATTTAAAATTACTTGGTAATTGTTATAGGCTCGAATTGATAGATAAACAAATATTTCTCTATTGGCTTGTAGAATTTGTCGGAAAAGTCGAAAATCTAGAATATTTTCCTCTAACTTTCCATATATTAACTATATTTTGGCAAGATATTACAACTGTGGCAGAAAATGATGCATTGATGAAACCTTTATTTTTAGTAACAAAGATTACTGACATACTGTTACATAAGTATGTTACAATTTCACAAAGCCGATCAATGATTAGTGATGAAAAATATATTATTAATGATATTAAAAAAAATAATAAAATAAAGGAATCATTCTTACTCATGATCAGAAATCTTATATGTGATTTATTTCAAAACCAGCTGTTAGAGATATTTTTGTTTCCTTCTGCTAAATGGGAAATATATAAGCCATATCTATATGAAATTACTAATTATCTTGGTAATTCAGAGGATATACATAATGAGGCTAAAAAGAAGTTAGAATTGATAAGTTATAGAAATGAATCATTAAAAATTAATAGTACACTAAGATCATCGAATGTCAATGCTGATGAGTTAACTTCTGTTGAGAACAAAAACGTAGATTTACACCACGTAAAATTAAATTGTATTGATACGGTTTTAGCTCAGGCATTAGATGATAATAGCATTGATTTTGATTGGGCATCATACGTAGATAGAGAAATTACCCAGTTATCTCAGGTTGTTCAGCTAGTACTCTGGGCAATTTCCCCATCAAAAAGAAAACATTATGAAGCGCATCAGATAGTTGCTCGTATAATCCTTCTCATTATAAATTCATTAGCAAATCTTCGAGAATATGTGATCGAAGATATCATTTGGTCAGTTGTATTTCAAATCCCAAAATTATCAGATGAGGAAAGAACTTTGTTCATTTCTCTTCCCGATCTTTACAGATTGCTTAACACTCTAGTTAATTATGGTATTGTTAAAGTTCCAACATATATCAGAAAATTAATTAGTTCTGGTATTTTGTATCTAACATCCTCAGACGATAAGTTTTTTCATTGTACTGTGTTAATTAACCTTAAAATATCACCTTTGATGAAAAATCAATATAATATGGTGTTGAGAAATGTCATGGAATATGATAGTCATTACTTTGAAGATTATAATTTTGATACCATAAATAATCAAGTAGAAATATTAAGGCCTGAATTAATGTCTGGTGAATCTTTTGATTATGATACGCTCACTTACAATACAAAAACTCTTTTAGGAGAAAAAATTCTAAGCTCGATTTGTGGTGAAGAATTAATTATGGTCAATAAACAAATTCTTTTGAAAAATTTCGATATCCTTTGCGTGAAGTTAGACACTTTTCATTTATTCTACAAATGGGTCGAATATATCGTATATCATCAATTGATTGATAATACAGAGACACTTGAAATACTATGTGATATACTATTGAGATATTCTAAGTTATTTTCACAATATATTAACGACCATATCTTATTTACCAAGACATTGATACTGATATACACAAAAATTGTAAAGGTTAATGATAATGTAGCCTACTCTGTGTCATCATTAATGCCATTTTGGAAGTTCTTTATGAAGAGTTTCCCATACGCAATAAAATATGATGAAAACTTGAGAAATGAATTAGGAGCTATCTATGAGGAAGAAAAACTTAAAGCTGATAAATTATGTAAAGATAGATTTTTATTAAAATCAATTAATGAAGCATTACACGGAAATATCGCAAATTCTACTGGTTCTACTTTTAATTTCCCAGAGGTTTTTCAAACAAATTTAAGAACATTTTTAAGTGAGAATATTGACAATGCTACCAGAAAGAATTCCAGATATATGATGATGTTATTGATGAATGTGAATAGAAGAGATTACAACAAATTTATTGCAGTGTATCTTAAAAGGAAAACATTTAAAATTGAAGATTTGATATATTTAATATCATATAAATTATTGACATTTGAGCAGATTCAAAATACCTTAACAATGGATTTTGTTCTAACAGTATTGTCGTATAATCATTCAGAATCGTCGAGATATAACGAGCATATTCAATTTTATGCTATCTCCAAAGCTAGTTACATCAGCTCCAATTTCAAATCAATCATACATTCAACGATGAAGAAGATTGATGAACTTTACGAATTTTTCCTAGATATTCTAGTTGAGTTTGGCACATATTCAAAGCACCTGGAAAATACTATCGAAGCTATTGTTCAGTTTTTAAAGGATGAAAAATGCTCTCATTATGACTTAATAATAGATTTGATAAACTATGGCGTCGAGAATAAAGACAAAGATGATACCCAAGAAATTGTTTTGAATGAATCGAATAACCTCTATGAATTTTTAGATTTTACCAATTTATGGATTTTCCAAGGTTACACTAAATATCTTTTACAAAAATATTTATTAGAGTCAAATGATTTTGAGAGAACTAGAGAATTTCTTTTTGAGACTGTTTTGGCAAGTAGATATAGTTGTTTGTGTTCTCGTTTGTTTTGGGCGATTAGTGATCCTGAAATTATGAAAGCGGTCATCACAATTTTCGAGGAAAGATTTTTTAAAAATTGTTTAGATGATTCAGAAGAATATAATGTTATGTGGGAAGTAATAATTGAGATCATTACCTCTTTATCTCAACAACTAAAAGTGAACAATAACAGAACATCAAGTCAAAGTATAGGAGTGGCTAACACAAGATCTCCGTCATTGAACAATATTGATTTTATAAGTAAGAATTACAACACTGATTCGTGGGATTTAAATTCTGAGGATACCGCCGAAGTTTCATCTTTTTCTATCTATATCGAATCATTCGATGCTATCATCTCTCACTTTGCTAAAATGGACAAAGATAAATTGCTGGGAATGCGATGCAAATTAGATTCGTTTTTAAAAATATCGATATTGAACCAAATATCTATTTTCAATTTTGTCACTAAATTAATTAAAAAAAATGAAGTAAAATATTTGAATGATCTTCTAGAAAATATATTTACTTTATTTCATAAGATATCATTTGACTTGAGTTTAGAGTTGATGTTATACGAAATATTATCATCATTAAAATCATATTGTATTTTTTTTGCCACAACCGAGAACAGTAAAAACAAAAACCAAAATTCGCAAAGCAATACCAACAGCGGTAGCAGTAACATTAGTATATCAAAAGCTCCCGATAAGAAAAATAATGCATTCGTGATTCCATCTATATTAATGGAGCTGTCCCCATTCAAAGTGTCCTCATTTACTAGAAAAGAACGTGTAGACGAGATTGACGACAATATCTCATTAGGCATCAATACTGTTGACACCACAAGAGAGAATACAAATAGAAAAAAATCCCCAAATAACTTTTTCTTCTACGACAAAGTTCAAAACACATATCTATGTAAATTCTATGATGAGCCATACCATTGTATAAACAATTACCAAAGTGAAGCAACATCCGACTCATTCAACAACTCCTGTTTGAACCTGAGCTTTTTCGACGCTGTGTATGAAAGAAAGAATCCAAAATAGCACTTTACTTTAATGACATTTGATACTGAAACCGTGACATATCTCGAAGGTTTAATGTGTCAGTGTGGCGCGTCGCATTATCACACCATACGAATTACCCGCCATCCTTATTTTGTTTTTGTGTCTTCTTTTTTCTGTTTCCAAATTATTACAGTGGCAAATATTTAATGGGCGGATAAGTTAACAGACGCATATAACAATGACATCTTTAAAACAATGGACAATGCAAGTATTGATAAAATATTTCAAAGTGCAAGAACTTTCTTTGAATTGTATATTAAAGAGCAGCTTGGTTTCTACTATAAGAGTCACCTAGTTTTAATATTAGAAGCTTACCAGTGTGCTGTTTTAGCTATTGGTCCCGATATTTGTGCCTGTTTGTTTTTATTTTTTGCAACGAGCTAGCTTTTGTTGTAGTGGATAAAGCATATTTGTATATTGGAAGGCCAGGGACTATATATTAGATTATATGTTCTGCAGTATAATTTTTCCTCTCTTCCAAAAATTATAACATCGAGTGGAGAAGAGAATATTTTATTTTAGGGTTGTTGTTTTTTTTATTTGTTTTTGATTATTAAGTTTGTTAACATATTATAGTCAGTTTACAATAAAAATAGTCACGCATAACTCAAATCTCTATTTTATCCATTCTGTAACAATAACGATACTGATAAAAAACTCTTGCATACAAAGATCAACAGCAAAATCGACACATATAAATAGGCATATGATTACTCCAGAACATATCCAATCAAATATAAAGTATTTTCAAGAAAATGATATTGAAAACGATAATGATTACCAACTGTTGATGCAACAGAAACACGTTATGGAACAGAAATTGATGGAAAGGAACTATTATCACAAGAATTTCCAACTTTTGTATTCTCTTGTTGAAAAATCAAGAAACTATCAAGAGTTCGTCGACATTCTAGTCAATAATAAGACCCTACTGAAAGAAATATTCACTTTGGAAGGACAACTTAGAAGATCTCATCATCTGATAAATTCTGATAATGTGGAAATAGACTGGCTGCATAAATTTGGCATCGACATAATGGAATATATAGTGAAGGATCCAAAACTTTTTTCTCTGTATAACAATGGTTTACTTTAATACTTTTCAAGAAGGAATTGCTCAAAATACACAAATTCAACCTAAAGTACCCTGGTATACCTCATTCCATCCATTGAACACATAAATGGACAGAATGAAAAAAATGACAGCTAGTAATAAGTGCCCCATTCCTCCATATGCATATTATCAATATCAAATTAATAGATTCCCAATACTGAAGGACATTCTTATCCTAGAGATACTACAATCTTACCAAATCAAGTAGTTTTTTTGACTTGGTAGGCCTTAATAACATACCTATTAAATGGTTGTGATATATAACTTTTAAATAATGAATATAATGAATCCCTAATAACTTTGAACATCAATTCAGTGCGCAATTTGACCTTTGTTGTGTTGTACAACACAACAAAGGTCAAATGACATTGTGATCGTTAGTGTCATTTTGAGTTGACGTGTTAGGGTAATCTGACCTTCAACATCAAAATGAAAGCAACTTCGAAAGAGGTTCATTTCCTTCAAGTAATATATATCATTGCTAATAAACAAATTCTAAACTTTACTACCTTGCATTGCATTATAGTCCCATTGCATTGAGACAATCGATGTTTTAAGAGGCCACTTACAATATTAAATGGTAGCCAATTTATCCGTTGCAAAAGTGCTCAATGGATTACTGTCCAAAAATACACCAACAGTGATCTATGCTAAACCTTTAAAACGTTCAATTAAGGTAGCCACTGCTTTATTGTCTTTTTCCTTCTTTGGCTATGGTATATCGTTTGCCAGCTGGTCATGGGAATCATCGTTATCACGTTTAAGAGACTTGAAACAAAGAGATGAGATAGCTAAAGGGTCTACGTGGGAGAAAGTGAAATTCTATGCTTCCACGTTATCGCCTTTTATTCTGCCCATCTTACCACTTACTATCTCAGTGGGGGCTCTCTTGGTGAGATCAAGAGTTGTATCTAAAGTTACTTATTACCCCCCAATTACAGCTGGTTCGAAGCCACTAGTTGAATTTACTCGTAATAGCTTGCTATTAAGTAGACCTGTGGTGACCAAAAGACTGGTACCTTCGATTAATACGGTAGGCAAAACTAAGATATTTACCGGGGAAGGTACAAATGGAGCAGAAAATAAAAGTTCTTATATATTTTACCTCACTGACAAGAATCCATTAGTCGAACATTTTTGGGATAAGATATTCATTTTCCAGAGATCTGGGTCATTCTTTATGGACGATCCAAGAACTTTTGATGCTTTATTTGGAGGTGATTCAATCAAGTCATTAGATTCTTTAAAAAGGAGTAAACAACTAAGTAATGTAACTAATAACAGGACCGATACATATCAACAAGAAGAAAAAGAAGCTGAAGACAACAAAAGACTCTTGAGTAAACTATCAGAGAAGCAGTTGCAAAGAGCAAAAATACATTCCAACTCGGCTAAGAGCATTGTACAGAATATTAATTCCAACCATAAAAAAATCATTAATATATTTTGGAGGACAGCAATAGAACTCTGACTATTGATATTTACAAAAATCCTAACAACGTTAGGAGATAGTCAAAAAATAATGCATATGAGAAATATAGACCAGTTTTAATGTTGCTGGTGAAATATTTCCAACAGTCTGCTGGATTGTTAAGATCGACATTTTTAATCATTGTAAATACTCTATAAGCAAATATGGCTAATCCACCAATGAACCCAGGACCTAAAATAAGACCTGCGTTTATGCCTGCAATTGTAAATAAAGAAAATTGTGCAGTAGCTAAAACTGTTGAAATCTTTTTAGTATTCTTACCCCAAGCCAATGCCGTTGATTTAATACCGGCTTTGACGTCAAATGCTTTATCTTGATGAGCATATATGGTGTCATATATCATGCACCATAAGAAACTACCCGTGTACAAGGGAAGCATGGTGGACCAGTCCATTATACCCATCGCTGGGAAACCCAGTAGAGCAGCCCAATTAAAACAAGCACTTAGTGCGATCTGTGGGTAATAAGTAAACCTTTTAAATAGTGGATATGTGAACACAATTGGTAAGGATGCAAGACCCATCCACCAGCATTGTGCTGGTAATTGCGCTAAAACACCCATACCAACAACTGTTTGAGCAACTAAGAATATGGAGGCATTCTTGGTAGAAACCCTTTTTGAAGCAATTGGCCTTTCGACTGATCGGATCACTTTATCATCCAAATTTTTATCCCATATATCATTAATTGTACAACCAGCACCTCTCATTACTAGAGATCCTAACCCAAACAGCCCCAGCATCCAGACAGTCGCACCCAAAGATGCGGAGGTCTGGATTGCAGCCATGGTTATTGCCCATGTACCAGGTAAATACAGTAACCAGGTTCCTACTGGTTTTTCCAATCTCATTAATTCAGCATAAGGGATCCATTTCTGGGGTAGTTTCGACACAAATGGTCCCAGATTCTCAAGTCTATCTTTTCTTGCATTCTTCAACTCGTCTTCAGTGAATACAGGCTTATCCTCGGGAACCTTTGCACTGGAGTACCCTCTGAATTGACCTCTCGTAAATAAACTTCCGTTAACTTCACAAAATGACTTACAGCTAACAACACTCTTCTTAATGAACTGGCTGCCATTGAACGAGGAGACCATTGGTCTCGTAAATAAGCATCGAGATATATACATTACCAATTGATTACACTAAGGACTCTAAACTCTTGGACACTGCGTTTAACTGTTCTACTATATATTATTTCAAGCTCCAACTTTATAAGCAAACTTTAGGAAGACAATTGATGGCAACAGACCTTTAACTACCGATACACAAGTATGTTCAAGAGCATACGAGCTTCGAAAACTTTTGTTACTCTGACTTCAGCTCAAAATATCGATACTCAAGTTTCTTCGAGAATGTGTTTTATCGGTTTGGAAGATCTTGAAGCGATGCCTCGAAACTTGAAAGATGTCTTTTATCGCAGACCTTCAAGAACCTTGAATTGTAAAAGAAATGTTTTGAAAAAATTTTGAAGACTTGAACACCATTAAGATGACTGTAAGCATGGTCGATTGTTATATAAGAAGATGAGTTATCAACTATCGTTGATATATTGGTAAGGTTTTCTTTCAATTGGTGGCTTTGCTTTTGAGATTCCAGCATAGCGCATATATTGGGATTAAACTGATATAAATAAATACAATACATAGACAGAGACACCTCCACAACATTAAGAGAAACATGACTCTACACGTTGCTTCTGCCACTGCTCCTGTTAATATTGCTACCTTGAAGTACTGGGGTAAGAGAGACAAGGATTTGAACTTGCCTACTAATTCTTCTATTTCAGTAACATTGTCTCAAGATGATTTAAGAACTTTGACCTCTGTTGCATGTGGTCCAGAATTACAAGAAGATAAGTTATGGTTAAACGGTAAGGAGGAATCTCTAGGTAGTGAAAGAACTCAAAACTGTTTGAAGGATTTGAGGGACTTGAGGGCTAAGATGGAAGCCTCTGACTCCAGCATGCCAACTATGTCTCAATGGAAATTGCATATTGTTTCAGAAAATAACTTCCCAACTGCTGCTGGTTTAGCTTCGTCTGCTGCAGGGTTTGCTGCTTTGGTTGTTGCCATCACAAAGGTCTTCCAATTGAAAGAGGATTACTCTGAAATCTCAAAGATTGCTAGAAAGGGTTCCGGTTCTGCTTGTAGATCTTTATTCGGTGGTTATGTTGCTTGGGAAATGGGGCAATCTATTGATGGTTCCGATTCCAAAGCTGTTCCAGTTAGCACTAAAGAGGACTGGCCAAATATGAAGGCTGCTGTCTTAGTTGTCAGTGATGTCAAGAAGGACACGCCATCAACTAGCGGAATGCAATTGACTGTCAAGACCTCTGATTTATTCCAAGAAAGAATTAAGAACGTTGTTCCAAAGAGATTCGAGGAAATGAAGAAGTCTATTGTTGAAAAAGATTTTGCAACTTTTGCTGACTTAACTATGAAAGACTCAAACAGTTTCCACGCAACTTGTCTAGACTCCTACCCACCAATTTTCTACATGAATGATACTTCAAGAAAAATTATTAGATTAGTTCACAACATTAATGCTTTTTACAATGAAACAATTGTTGCTTACACTTACGATGCTGGTCCAAACGCTGTTCTGTATTATTTAGAAGAAAATGAGGAAAAATTATTTGCCTTTATTTACAAGTACTTCAATAAAGTCAGTGGTTGGGACACTAAATACAATGCTTCTGAGTTACAAAATTTCCTAAAGAAATTCGATGCAGTTGAAGAAAAGTTAAATTTCCAAACTGATGAGGATATTTACAAGGGTGTCTCTAGAGTCATTTTGACTAGAGTTGGTGATGGTCCACAATCAACTGATCAATGTTTGATTAACAAGGAAACCGGTTTACCAAATTAACTCCAATTGACTACAAATTCATTTCTGAACTATTAATAACTTAACATTACTGTAATAAATATATAAACACAAATTCATATAAGCCCACTTGCTAATAAATGTTCGTTTAAGAACTAAAAGAAAACACTTTTTTGGATTAAGGCAATAATCTCATATAAGGTAATTATAAAATGATATAATATTTATAATTAAGCCTAAAGTATGTTTTAGTTTTTAAATGATATTATATTAATAATAATATTTATATATGTATATATACAATTGAAATAATTCCAATTAAATATGGATTTTTTTCAATGATTCGTTTGCTTTATGACTAAAGTATTATCAGTTTTCTGATTAATGTATGGATTGGAGTATATGGTTCGTAAACTTGGATGGTAAATTATTCATTAATGTATTTTTAATTGTTTCACATTTTATCAGAATCTGCAATTTTACGATATTTCCAAATTCTAGCTTTACAATCACCACTACCAGTAGCAAATACACCGTATTCTGTGCCTAATGGGTGACCATTAGCAACAGCAACAGAGATAACAGAATTTCTGTGACCTTGTAGCATCAATAATGGATTACCTGATTTGGTATCCCAGAACAAGACACCACGGTCCTTAGAACCCGATAAAATATATTCATCACCTTGTGTAGTAGCCACGGATAAAACAAAATCTTTGTGACCAGTGTACGTAACTTCACAGGTACCCGGGACGTTTGGTTTGAGGTCTTTGTTGTTAGCATCATTTAGATTCCATAGTTTTACAGATCTATCTAAAGAACCGGATACAACATTGTTACCATCTCTAGTAAATACAACACTGTAGACTGAATCTTTGTGACCAGTTCCTAATTCGTTTTCTGAGTCTAACCTTTCGACTAAGAAACCCGTTTCTGAATCCCAAACACGTACAGCACGGTCTAAAGAACCGGCAGCAATGTATTTACCATCCTCTGGAGAAACAGCAACGGTAGTGACACCGTCTTCAATAGATAAAGTTAAAGAACATTGACCAGTACGTAAATCCCAGATTCTAACGGTACGATCGCCGGAACCAGAAACCAATTTCTCACCGGATGGGAAGTAGTCTAGAGAGTAAATATCTTGTTCATGGCCTTGTAATACCATAATTATCTTCTTTTGAGCAATATCCCAGATTCTGATTAATCTATCTTCAGCACCAGTAGCTAGAAATTTACCATCTGGTGAGAAACAGACAGAACGAATGTATAAATCAGAAGAAGTAGTTGCGGAAGTAGAGTAAGTTGTAGTGTCGTTATTTTCTTCACCTCCTTCGGAATCCTTTGAGTTTTGGCCCGGAGTGATGTGTGAAGCTGAATCGTCTGAGAGTCTAGCAATCAATTCACCAGAGGCTACGTTGTAAACTTGAGTAGTCTTGTTACAACCTGTAGCTAGGAATTTCCCGTCGTTGCTGAATCTAACGCAGCAGACAACGGAGGTGTGGTCCAAGGACTTGTGTAACTCGACGTCGATGTTTCTTGGCAAAGCTGGATTATACAAGATGTAGTAGTCATCGGTTTGTTTTTTTAAGCCTGCAGGGATAGTCTGAGAGTCCAAGTCCAGCAAGAAAGGAGGAATTGGTTTTGTATGGTTTGCGCGCTGGTCGTAAGGTACTAAATAGTGGCTTTCCTTTGTAGCAGACGTTGCCTTTGCTTCCTTTGCGGGGGCTGGCGCTTCTGTTTTTTTGTCTTCTGTCTTTGATGCGATAGCTGGAACTGGAACGGGAGCCGCTTCTTGCTTTGGTTCGACAGGGACAGCTGGGACGGCAGCTGAGGCAGCAGCAGCTGATGCTGCTGGTAGCGGAGCTGCTGGCTTCTCGACGGCAGCGATAATTGGAGCAGCAGGAGCAACCGGAGCAGCAACTGGAGCAGGTTTGGCTGGAGCGACGCTAGCTGGCGCTGTAGCTGGAGAGCCGGCAAACTCAGATTGCGCCGGCTGGGTCAAAGCTGGAGCCGGAGCGGCCACAACCGGAGGGGCTTGTGGTTGGCCCGCTGCCGCAACTGAGATGCTCCCGGGTGGGAACGGCAAGGTCTGGGCACCGCTGCTTGGCAACTGCGACTGCTGCAAGTGTGCTGGAACGAGCTGCGGCATGGAGCCCACTGGAGCCTGGTAAGGCTGTTGGATGTGCTGTGGGAACACAGCGTTCGCCGTGTTTGGGGAGCCTTGCTGTTGCTGCTGGTGTTGTTGCTGCTGCAGCTGCTGTTGCTGGGAATGGTGCGCGCTCAAGGACGAGAGCTGTAGGCCTCGCTGGTCAAGCTCGATCTTCAGTCTGTTGATCTCCTCTTCGTAGGCATCTTTCATTTTCCTATGCGTGAGCTCTAGCTCGTAGACGGTGTTTCTGATCTGCTGCATCTCTGCCAGTTGCTGGTTGACTTTGGAGTCGTAGTCCTTCTGGTTCTGCAGACGATACGAGTTGGCCTCCTGGGAGACCTGTGCGAACTCCTGTCTGACCGCCTCCAGCAGGTCGTTAACTTTGTTCGGTGGGGCTGACATGGGGGTGGGGTACAGTAGCGTGTATGTGTGAGCGAGTGTGTTTGGTGGCGCGTATGGGGGAAGTGTAGAGTCGATATGTAGCTCAGCACAGGGCAGCTTCTTTATATGCGGCGGTAGGTATCGTATGCGAGGTAGGGGAGCGTGATAACGGGGTACAGCAGCACAGATCTGGTGTCCTGTGCCCGTTCAATGCAACACGTAGTGGCGTTCGATCAACCCATTATTCTCGATGTTTGTTTTTCACACTCTGACCTTTGTTGTTTTGTTACTAGAAGGAATTGGAAAAAATTGCAAGGCGGTAGATGGCACACAACTGGTGCCAAAGCGCATTTCGTGCAAAACAACAAAACACACCGCCAGCGCCCGGGCGGCAGCGACAGCGGCGGCGGCCAGCGGGGGGCCGCCGCCGCGAATTAAGGGGCGTGCGGGTAATGCAGCATGCACCACGTGAGACGCACGTGGTGTCACGTGACCCTTACCATCGTCACGTTGTTACCACGTGACGGTCCTTTCCGCCCGGGTAAGTGTCTGTTGGTGGCGGCACCTAGCCGCGTGCCGCCACAGCCAAGAAACCCGAGGTTCGAGCAACAGCAGCCATGGCCCACACACCCCCAATGGCAAACGACTCTGGGAGGCACTGTCCCCACCACGGTCGACCATCCCAGTAGCGATCGATGCCACCGATAGGCACTGGCTCGGCAGTGCATCATCTGGCGTTATAAGCAGTTGCTGGTGCAAGCACCAGCAACTGCTCAAACACTCTTTGTGGTTCCCATCGCAACCCCTGCCAACTGGACCCAGCGCACCCCCCGATGGCTAACACGTTGGAACAATACAAGAAACTGATAGGCGAGCGTCTGGATAATGCGGACTTGCTCGTCTCGAAGCTGGTGCTCGAGAACTCGCTGCTGAAACAGCAACTCGAGTCGAAGGACGAGCAACTCAAGCTTCTCAACGGCAGACTCGAGCATCTGGCCGCGCAAGAGCAGAGGCATGCCTCTGCTCTGCAGGATGCAAACGAGGCCACCGAGATCGTCAAGGACCTATTTGAGCACATGTGCGGCGTGCGCTTGCACAAATCGTATGAGGACGACACGGGTCTGTGGTTCGATACTTCCCAGGGTTCGTCAAAGGGCGTTATGGACTACAAACTGGGCTTCGTGAAGGCACAGGCCTCGGATTCTGCGGGCTCCGCAGACTCGAGCACGAGCGCTGGGGGCACCCAGGTCATATACGTGCCTCTCTTGAAACAACGGTCCGCTGAGGAACTCAAGAAACTTCAGGAACAGCTTCCGGATTACATGTTCGACACTTTGAGCTTTCCCCTGGCCTCGTTGAACCAATTCTACACAAAACTCACAAGAAGTCTCAACAAGCACGAGTGACGTGCTGCTTCGCAAGCCCTATACAGGTACATATAAACTTTGCATTTCAATAGGTAGATATTTAATATATACGCGTTACAAACGACCTGGCATACTTCTATTCTATTCCCCAAGTCTTTTGGTTTTATTCCTTCAGGATTAAGTTCCCCGATTCGTCGACTATTAGTCTTTTCAATAGCTCCTTCTTGGCGTCTTTGTCTTTGAGCGTCTTCATGATCTTGTATAATGACTCGCCCTTGGTCAGTGTGAATTTTGGTTTGGCCTCAGGCTTCTTGGCCTCAGTCTTCTTGGCCTCGGGCTTCTTGGCCTCAGCTTTCTTCACCTCAGTCTTCTTGCCACCCTTCTTCTTGCCCTGGTATAAAGCCTTCTGGTACTTTTCATCCTCCGTTATGCATTCTGTGTGCTTTTGGTAACTGTACCCGTCATCAAACGTGGTCGAACAGTCGATGCATGTATAATAGGCATTTGGGCAACGGTAGTAATGCTTTTCGGTGTTCTTTTTAGGAACAGTGTCGTTACAGACCTCACAATTGAAAGTAACCATGTTTTTGACCTCTTATGCCTCTCTGCTCTCCGCTAAGTCTCAACATCACTACCTCAACCTCTCCAGATATATCACATTCTTTAATACACATTGCATCTCATCGCAAAATTTTTCAACCGCTCACGATCCCACAGTGTTATGTGCGAAAACAGAACACTGCGCCAGAGATGCACACTCTGACACAGATACTGGCACACTTGATGCAAAGTGCAAGGGAAACACTGTCCATTGGATTGATGGTTGCCATGTAGACTTCATAAGTGTATTCAAAATGGCAATTAGAAACAAACCTCAACAAAAAATGAACGGTCTCATGGGTGTTTCTCTTCGTGCATCCAGAGCAGAAACAAGATATAAGAAATTGTTTACCGTCAGTGTTACTAATTGATAGGAGGTTATTTGCACTGTGTATACCCAGCACCTGTTGTTTATAGCTACAATAAGTCGACTCCCAAGGACATTGATTGCGCTGAATTTAACATTTTTATCTTGTTACCCGTTCACCATAAACCTGCGACAAACCTGAAACATCGCTGACGACAGAGCTGCGACACACTCCAAACGTCTTTAAATAGAAGAGCATGTTTATAATACTCCAAACGTTCATGATACAACTATGGTTCTGGCAGTGTGTTCAAATGATCCGTTTGTAATTGATGAATGAAATGTATATAAGTGGGACATGTATCAGCAATGATCTTGGAATGGAGGGTTCTATTAAATTATATTCATATTGGATCTCATATGAACAACAAGCTATAATTACACACTTATAATCCATATGGCAAAATTACAGCTAACAAAACAGTCATTTCTATGTGCCTTGCTGCTTACCCAGTTTGCGACTGCTTCGCAAACGGACTATTCGGTCAGATACTCAAATAACACTGTCAATGAAAGCGATACATTCTCAGCTCTAAGTACTGCTGCGAATGAGGACTCGGTTTACTCTTCTGGCGACACTAGTTCCTTACTGGGTGATTATTCATCTAGTATTACGTCAAGTGATATCCGTATTCCTAGTGCTAGTTTGAGTGATACAGGTACCAGCACCCATGAAGTATATAATGAATCAAGGTTGGATTATGACACAGAATTATCGAAAGAATCTTCCCAGATTGCTTTTACCTCAAGTTATTTGGACTCCACATTAATTTCAACAAGTAGTCAAAATATTGCGACATCCATTGCTACCTCACATTATGAATATGATGAGTCGAGCACTATTCAGCAAGAAAAAAGTATCTCTATAGGTGAAATTGATAGCACTCAAGAATCTGAAACTATAACTCAGAAAGAAATTCACCAATCTAGCTATTTAATGGATAGTAGTTTAAGTACACTAACAACAGAGAACTTGGAAGACAGCGAGTCAGCAAAACCAAATGATAGTACCCATGAATTGGAAACTAATACCTTCAAGAGTTACGGACAGTCATCTATAGAAATCACTGATTCTCCATCGACTAGCCAAGTTCAAAACTATTCTGTTGAAAGTTCTAAAGAAAACAGTTCAACCAATGAATATGAAAGCAGCTCCAATCTTTACTCAACCTTAAGTAAGTCTAGTTATAATTATGAAACAACATTCACTACATCTAGTGATAGCTACGATATTGATATGACCAGATCCAGTAATGATTATGATGTTATAGTTTCCACAACTAGTGATTATAACAGTCAGATGACGATTTCTGCTAATGAATATAGTGATGACTCGATTACATCAACTATTACTTTAGCTACTGAACATACCCTATCTAGTGATGATTATACCTCTGAAGTGGAAACGTCTAATATCGAGTTCAGTGAGAAATTGTCTATTGACAGTAACTATAATTTTACCATTACTACAATTACCACACAGGAATCTGCTACATCGATAAGGTATGATGAAAATAGTTCAGCAATTACTATCACCTCAGTTTATCCAACGACTATAACCTCTACCATCTGTGATTTGTGCACCGAGAAACCCTTATCCTCAACCGCAGGTAAAGTCACAACCATTTACTATACAAGCTCGAGTCAAGATACTACTATAAGTAGTAATACTGATTCTTACCAGTTAACTACTATTCAAATAACGACTAGTAACAGCGATGATATCGAATATACTACGGAATCAATCGCACTCGTTTCAACGTCAACAACCTGGATTGATGAAACTCAAATTGTTTATACCACTTGGTGTCCTCTTTCGTCACAATCCGTAACTCCTATAAATTCTACTAGTTATTTGGATGCACCACCTTCTGATTTAGAGTTTAATACAACCAGCGGTTCCTATTTATTATCAACAGTAGCTACAGATGTTGATAGTACATATACTACATTGATTTCGTTGACTGATGAATCTTTTTCTTCCAGTTCTTCTACATCGGAAGAAAGTTCAATATCAGAAACTACTTTATCGTCGTCCGAACACTATTCTTCTGAAGATTTAGTATTAACATCTTCAACAGTCACTTCCCAATTTTCGTTAAGTTCCAAGCCTTTCATAGCATCTATCAGTTCATTAACTGTATCCCCACTAAGTGAAAGCAGTATGTCTCTTACAACTAGTAATATTACACTAACCGATTCACCATCAACTTTAGATAAAACTGCTATCTCTTCCTATTATCATTCGGTTGAATCGATTAGTTACACGTTACCAAGCTCAGAATTAGAAACTTCCTCAGTTATAAGCACTACGACATATGATAAAGAGACTGCAAACACTGGTAAAGACATTACAAATAAAACGAGTGCCTTAGTCAAATCATCAACTGAATTGGTACCAACATCACAAGAAGTTTATTCCATTCAACCAGAAAGTTTTTCGGAAGAAGTTGTTACATCACTTTCCATAACTGTTATTACTTCAACTATTGAAGTCTGTAGTAACGATATATGTACAAAGTCATTAGATTTCATTACTAGCACTAGTATCGTAATGATTTCCTCCGATCATTCGATTTCTACAACTCCGACTCTAACTCAACAAATTAGTTCAAGCTCCATTCCAATATCTATAAGCTCTATATATACAGAGCCATCCTTTAATGAAACTACGACACGTTCACCTACTACAATTGTTGAAATTTGTACCGAAGAAACTTGTATTGATAGCAGCGATGAAACCGACTCTTCAGCTGAGGCTACTTCTTCCTCGACAACCGTTTCTTCTTATGTGGTTAAATGGACCTCTTCAACTATTACCACTACAATAAGTGGTATTAAGACCATTTACACTACCTACTGCCCATTGACTGACATAAGTAGTTCCACTTCTTCATCCACGATTACATCCCAACCTACTATCAGGTCTGCTTCAATTTTAATATCATCAACTTCTACGTCGGTTTCTACTTCCAAGTGGACCTCTTCAACTATCACTACAACAATTAGTGGCGTTAAAACTGTTTACACAACCTACTGTCCATTAACTGATACAGACAGCTCTGCTTCTTCATCTGCAATTACATCCCAACCTACTTCTACACCCTCCACATTCACAGCGCATTCCACTACCACATCCAACTCTGCTACTACATCTGTATCATCCACATTGTCTCCATCCACTACTACGTCACCAGCTGCTTCCAAGTGGGCCTCTTCTACTATCACTACAACAATTAGTGGTATCAGGACCATTTACACTACCTATTGCCCATTAACTGAAATAAGTAGTTCTATTTTTACATACAGCACCACATCCCAGTCTGTTATTCTATCCTCCTCAGCTACCGCTACCTCACTTTCTGCTTCCAAGTGGATTTCTTCAACTATTACCACTACAGTAAGTGGTATGGAGACGATTTATACAACATACTGTCCATTTACTGATGTTAGTAGTTCTCCTACAATTGCTTCAACTATCGAAGTTCCTTCGTCCACAACTGTTTCTACAATTATATCATCTTCCTCATATCTACCAGTCTCTCCATCTACTGTCACTTCTCCATCGAATACAGCTTTAAATCCTGCTACAACTAACACATCTGGTACTGAAACGACAGTAACTTCTTACATAACTTCTACTTCCAAGTTAACTTCATCCACCGATATAAATGTGACACGTTCCGGAGTTGATTATTCAACAAACGAAAATCTTCCATTTTCAACAGAAACAAGTACTTCTAGTATTATTGTTGAAACTCCAGTATCAAAAACCTTAGCTGCAATTACTGACTCTTCTTTAACTACGGTGAGCATTTTACAACAGACTTCTAACTCTCACTATGGAACATCTACAACATCTGGGATTCAGGATTATAATGGCAGTGCATCTTCATTGAAAATTAGTAATTTTATAATTGCATTATTATCCCTATTCATGTTAATTTGAGAGGTATAGTTATAAAACGATAGCATCTTGGAATTCTAAACCAGGTAAAATATGTACATTAACTTTATATAATAACTCTATTTTAAATGGGTAGCAGCATTATAATAAATATCAATTGAAAAATTATTTAATACTAATAGATTAATAACTTCATTTACCTCTCATAATTTCTGTATTAAATTCAGTGATAGAAACTTCTTCTGCAGAATCATCGTCATAATCATACCACTCGTTATCACCTTCTTCAAATTCAAATTCTAGAGTCTTTTTGTTGTTCAAATTAACCTTATATGGAACACTTGAAATATGAAATTTTGTAACTTCACAACCTCTACAGTCAAATTCTAATAGAACTGATTGATTACCTTTTATATTTTTTATTCCTTTCTTCTCTCTTTGTAACGCAATGGCTTCTAACTCTGAGGTATTCTGACTATTTTCAATGTTATAGAAAACATCTTCAAAAGTATTCATATTAACTGAACAATCTTTATCACAAAATTTACATTTCAAAATGAAAGAAGCTTCACCTTTACTACCAGGCATGTCATGTTTCTCAAAAGTATTAATACTAACAGCAGATTCGTGTTCTTCTCTACAATTGGTACAAACCAAATTGAACGAAAATTCAGCAGGAGAAGATGGATCATTCTTAACTGAGATAGATCTGATGTTCTCAGAAAACAGCGCTTCAGCAACTAGATACAGCATATGGACTAATATTTATCTGCAATTCTTTAAAAAAAATGGTCTTATGAAAAGATTTAGTAATCGCAATTCAACTAGAACTTTAAGTTTTATTTGACTTGAACTGCAACAAATAATCAATCACTATTGAAATATAGTTGGGCACTATAATTGTGCTTTGATTTTACACTTGATTACTGTTCCTTGTATTCATTCATAAGTTGAAATATCGACGTAAAAACCTTTTAAGCTGTGCTGTTTTTAAATTCGCGGGTTAAGAATTTAAGATCTCGACTTAATTAACAAAACCTAAATCTGACTGCCAAATGTTGTTTAAAAAGGGAAAATAGATAATAGTTCTGGATAACTGAACTCAATTGCTAAACTAGAGACTGAGTAGGTTGAACTTGTGGAGTTACTTTGATAAAGTTTGGTTTACCTTTTAAATAGAGAAACATATGACGGGCACCCTCAGTTTGTTAAGCAATTAATAAACAATAGTAAATACAATTAGGTAAAAAAACAAAGACTACTACAGCAACGAGTTGCCATCTATTTTACTTGAATATTCTTTAAACAAGGTTTGTCCTGTTGACAGTGATTTATTTCAGCTTTAGTAGGTGTTACATTGTGTGTTATCAAGGAGCAAAGTGGATACTATTGCCGTAATGCCTTCTTTATTAAATCGTAAATTCCAATTAAGTCGAGGATATGCTAGATGGTATTCTCGCCGAATCAGGAGATCTGGTCTCTTTTCCATGAGATTTAAGCATAACACCTTACTGTATATTTCGAAAAATGACTACAGTGCAACTAATATTTTATGGAAATATTTTAATGCTCCAGGCAATGTGTTGTTCGTCACAACAAACATTGTTACTTTTACAGGGATGGTAGCATATAATACCTGTGTTTCTAACGGAAAAGAAAATGCCTTAGATGAAAACATTCTCTCTATACAAACTGCTTTAGAAAAAGGACCAAATACAAGTGAAGGTATATCCCTAAATGACTATCCAATCATAGATTCGGAGTTAGAAAGATACCTGCCGTTAAGAACTGAGTATCCTCCAAATATAAATGCAGTGCCAGAATTAGACCGCAAAGAGGTGGAAGAAACCGAGATGTCTCCATTTAAAACTATAACAAAAGAGGATCTTCAATTGGAAGGAACAGCTAGAACTGTTAATTTTGAATCGCAATTAGCAAAATTATCTATCTTTAACTTACTATATTCTTATTACATGTACAAAAGTGTTTTATACAACATAAAGGGGAGAAACAAACCTAATGAAGGCAAATTCTATAATACATTCAATCTATGGCATAAAGAAACGGAAGAAATGAGTGAACAATACTTAGCATCTGAAGCTGGTGAATCTAGCGTAGATAAAATACCATTAAATGGATTTTATTCATTATGGAAAACAAATTTTACAAATTCAATAAAAAGTTTTAGTGAAGTGCAAAATTTAAAACTTCCAAATTGGAGAATATACCCTAAAAATCTTCAAAAATTATGTGAAAGTTTATATAATAATGATATGACAATAATTGCTGATTTTGCAGAGTTTTATCATGAATTAAATGATGATAAATATAAAGAGGTCCGAAATTTGTTGAGGTTATGGTTATACGATAATATGACGTTATTTAAGGAAACAAATTCTAAGAGTAAGATATTTAGTAATAGTAGCAAATATAATTTGAGGAAAATAAAACATGCGAATGAAATTTTCTATAATGAATTACTCGATGATTCAAAAGATGATATTACATTGTTTTTAAAATACTCTTCCATAGCATTAAACTCACAAAACAAGAACAGAAGAAATTTTATGTTCCCAAAATTACTTATAGACAGCGAAAAGGACAATAATTCAGTGACTATTCAAATTGATGTGCCAACAATTTCATTAGAGACATTGCTGAATGTGCTAGATGGATTTGTTCGCTTGAAAGAAAACAAAGGTATTGATTGCCACGATTCTATTGTGAAGATAATTTCAATGTTGAAAAAAGATTGCATATTATCCAAGACTCAAGATAAAAATGCCACCATGACCGGAACTCGCAAGGATCATGTCAGTGTAATATTGTTACCAAATGACCTAGAGCAAAGAGTCGAAATTGCATGCCAATTAGACAACAAGTTAAAAACAATAAACAATTATGAACTAATGAACCATCATGACGATCTGCGAAAGAAATGTTACCGAATAGTATCAACCAACCCAAAAGCCATCCAATTATTAGAGAAAATATCGCAATGGGAATAAACCCACCCACACATACGTACATACGCATACATTTACAACAACTTGTACATAAAAATAAATACAATACCACCATCATCATCTCTCATCCTTTATGCTCTTCATCTCATTCCATTCACCAAACTTGATGCACAGTTTACCCGACCACGCTCTTGCGATGAGCTTCTGAAAAAATTTTAACTATGGGGCCCAACATCATCAACTTACACAACCCACTTGGACCAGTTCCCTCTTATAAGATGATTGATTAGTTCAATGTCTGGTGATTAGCCTGAGTAGTTCGTAACGTCGTTTGTTAAATTTGCAAGAAATTGAATAGCAGCCGCCTTTCTCCCACGAATATATATATATAATTATCGTTATACAATGAAGTTTTTGACCACGAATTTTTTGAAGTGCTCTGTAGGTGCATGTGACAACAGTAATGACAACTTCCCTCTACGCTATGAGGGTTCCAAGTGTCAGATTGTGCAGGACGAGACCGTTGAGTTCAACCCACAATTCCTACTAAATATCCTGGACAGAGTCGACTGGAATGCCATTGTCACGGTGGCCCGTGAACTGGGCAACCAATCGTTGCCGGTAACAAAACCACAATTTACCCATCAGAACGGCGACGCCAATACAGCTAGCAACTTAACCGAAGACGAACTAGCGGTCCTACAAGATCTACATGTCCTTCTATTACAGACTTCAATCGCAGAAGGTCAAATGAGCTGTAGAAATTGCAATCATATATATCACATCAAGAACGGTATTCCAAACCTATTGCTGCCACCACACCTGGCATAGCGCTCCAATAATGCATCGCCTCGCACACGCACACATATATATATACTAATACTGACACATATATAGTTACATAAACATAATTGATAACCTAATTGCCACTGCCATCCTTAACCGTTGTTCTTTTACCACCAGCCCATGTATACTCCCCCACACTGTTAAAAGCCTTGCTATTCTGATTCAGGGTCCACCTTCCTCCAGCGTGCCACGTGACCCCCTGCCTTCATTTTGCTCGTTAAACGTTTCGTTAATGCCATTTTAATACCATTGGACTATTGATTAAGCAACTAACCACTTAGTAAGAATTTGGAAACAACAATTCTGTCGGTTGGAAAGGTTGTGATTGATCGATTGAATGGGTTTGGGGTTTTTGAAGATAGTATGAGACAATCAGTGAGTTTATTGAGAGCGTAATTTGTGTTCGTAGTGATTGCTTCTTCTGTCTTGTGGGTTCTATTTTAGGAAGAATAGGGCTCATTGATCAGTATATTGCTATTAATTGCAATAGTGCGTGGGCGTATCGTTTCATTTGATTATATTAACTTGTCTTTATACTTTATTTTCAGGTGTGTTTTTAATCCTTACGATCGATGGTTGAAAAAGATCAGTTGAATGAGAAGAGTAGGACGGTATCGTTTTCGAAAATGTTGCAGAAATCTCTACGTTTGAATAGCAATAGTGGCAATAATGATCCAGCAACAGCACCTCGTGAGATGTTTAGTGACGACGATAGTCGTGCGAGGAAATCGAATAGTATAGAGTTGGATGCAGAGCAAGCACGTAATAGGAGTTTGGCTGACTTTAATGGCAATGGCGATAATTTTAGTAATGATAATGATAATGATAATGACAATGATAACAAAACTAACAAGAGCAATACGTCGAGACTGCTCAGGTTGAAGAGTTTCTTCAGTAGTACGAACAGCAGCATGGATAATGCTTCATCTGCATTTAGTGATAAGAACAGCAGTTCCAATGTTTCAAAGGTCTCGGCATTTTTGAAACAGAATTCAAACGTGAACATAACCAGCAGTGGTGGTACGCCGGCCACTGACTCAAATAATGAACTGGCAGCGAGAAAGTTAGATCCAAAGGGGAATAAACATTCATATAAGAGTAGATCAAACTCAAACTTATCATCTCGCGTTGAACAGAATACAGATATGCATCGCAGCAGGTCTCCATTAGCTCATTCCAAAAACTCCAAGAATGCCTTAAATATGGTTGATTTAACCGACCTCACATTTGAAAATACTCCAACAAGTAGTAAAAAGATTATTGGTGATATCTCACCTTCAGGAAATTCACAATCAAGTTTTCAAGAATTTCCTTCATTGGAAAGCAATGCAACAGCTTCATTGTCTTCACCACCGCAGAAACATGTTTTCCAAGTACAATCCTTGATGGTTTCTTCACATTCACAGGAACAACTTGATATTGATTCTCAAAGATTTCTTCAGCAGGTCAATTCAATTTCCTCTTTAAAGGATATAAGGAATCCAAGTTTGAATTCTCTTACTGAAATAAAAGAGGACGAAAGGTTAGATCATTTTTACAATTCTATGTTGGCTAAAAATCATGATTTCGAAAGTAATGGTACTTTCGGTAATGAAAATAAACTAGTCGAAAGTCGCAGAGATACTATAACTACAAATTATTCGGATTTGTCCTTATCATTAAGTAACGATGAGTTTCAACCTTTCACTACTATTACAATAGATTTCGATAATAATAATGAGAAAAATCAAAATGAACAACAACCTACAGAGTTTGATATACCGAATAAAGCCTTCGCAGCAACTAAATCATTGTCACCTGTTCGTACTAGACCTCATAGAACTTCATCAGAACCAAATTATTATCAAAGTTCAGTGTCAAGAAAAAACCAATCAAATTTAATCAAAAATAATATAGCCTCTCAAGATGCTTTAAATTTA
Organism: Tetrapisispora phaffii CBS 4417; assembly: GCF_000236905.1. Classification (NCBI taxonomy): domain Eukaryota; kingdom Fungi; phylum Ascomycota; class Saccharomycetes; order Saccharomycetales; family Saccharomycetaceae; genus Tetrapisispora; species Tetrapisispora phaffii. The sequence goes on from NC_016532.1 coordinate 428,313, forward strand.
TCAGCACCACCAAAGCTATTCGATGCATTTGAAGAACCTAAAAGATCAAATCGTTTAAGAGCTAAGTCATTCAGTAACAAATTTCAAGATATTGTAGTGAGCCCACAAGCATTCGAAAAGATTAGACTGTTAGGTCAAGGTGATGTAGGGAAAGTATATCTCGTTAGAGAAAAAGCCTCCAGTAGATTGTATGCCCTGAAAATCTTCAGTAAAGCGGAGATGATAAAAAGAAAGAAGATAAAACGTGTATTGGTTGAACAAGAAATTTTAGCCACCAGTGAGCACCCTTTCATTGTTAATTTATATCATTCTTTTCAATCTGAGGACTATTTGTACTTATGTATGGAATATTGTATGGGTGGTGAATTTTTTAGGGCTTTACAAACTAGGAAAACAAAATGCATTTCTGAAGATGATGCAAGGTTTTATGCTGCCGAGGTTGTAGCAGCTTTAGAATATTTGCATTTAATGGGGTTCATTTATAGAGATCTGAAACCTGAAAACATTTTACTACATAAATCTGGACATATCATGTTGTCAGATTTCGACTTATCTATTCAAACAACTTCGTCAAAAGAACCAGTCGTTAAGAAATTGGCACAGTCTGCTGTGGTGGATACAAAAATATGTTCAGATGGTTTTAGAACGAATTCCTTTGTTGGCACAGAAGAATACATTGCACCAGAAGTTATTCGTGGAAATGGTCACACAGCAGCCGTTGATTGGTGGACATTGGGTATATTGATATATGAAATGTTATTTGGTTTCACTCCTTTCAAAGGCGATAATACCAACGATACATTTTGCAATATTCTAAAGGATGATGTTACTTTCCCGAATAATAATGAAATATCAAGAAACTGCAAAGATCTAATAAAAAAACTGTTAACCAAAAACGAACTGAAAAGATTAGGGTCCAAAACTGGTGCCGCTGATGTAAAAAGACATCCCTTCTTTAAAAAAGTACAATGGTCATTTTTGAGAAACCAAGATCCCCCACTGATACCGGTACTTTCAGAGGATGGATGTGATTTTTCAAAGCTGTCGACCAACAAGAAAAAATCAAAAGATATTTCTGATGCAATCTCTTTGACAACAATAGATAAACAAGAAAAAAATATGTTTGAAGAAACAGTTGAGTTTGACGATGACGTCTCTGAGGATGATCCATTCCATAACTTCAACTCCATGAGCATCATGAAACAAGATAATAATTCATTAGTTTACGGTGACAACAACTCTTACGGTAAAGTCTCGTATACTACAAATGCCAACAGAGTTAGGAGTGATAGTCACAGAAGCTTTTTCAAAAGAAACTTGTAATCATGAATCAAATTGGGTACACCTTTACATTCTTCAAAACTCAATACATTATTTAGATTTTAATATTTATTTTTTGTAATTTAATCGATAGAGATACACTTTGGCGTTAATTGAACTCCATTATGGAAACTAATCATAAAAAACTTTTATGCAGTGATATACAGAATAATATTCAACGTCCATGGTAATCGTAACCACTCCTAAAGTATATTAGCAGGATAGTCCCGTTTATCCAAACAATAAACCTAAAAAACATAAATCAATGTCCTTATTCTATTCTATTTTAGTCATCTCATTCTTGTCATCTCTTTAATGATGTGGCTGTAGAATGCATAGGGAAAGTTCATTGCGTTGCGCCTTACAAAAATTTCAAAAACCTGCGATGCCTTTCTGATGAAAAGAAAGATATAAATATTAATATTTAAGTAATTTAAAATTATTAGAGATAGATAACTGATTTGATAGACTATTTGAAAGTTAAAGAGGTTCTTTTTGAAGCGAGCTTTATATAAAGGTGAATTAATCTTTTTTTTAGTAATTATAATAGTGGCTTCACCTTCTGTTACAATCGAATTGCTCCACGGCAGGATCTTGAAACTAGCATGAATGAAGCTGAATTTAAACCTAACAATTATGAAGAGGTATTTGTAGATGATTTAAAGTTGACTGAGAGTGCACATATACATTCATTATTGCTAAATATTGATGAATTAAATTATGAAAAAATAAAGCGGACTATATTATTTTATTTGGAAGAAGTTTCTGAATACGCCTTTATCAAATACTGGAAGACTATCCTATCAATTAATTCAAATTTTATTATTAACTCTGAAAGAAGGTTTAGAGACTTAGAAGAAGAACCTGAAGATGATAGAATAATGATTCATTTACTTTATGATTCGTTGCAGGAGTTGCAATATATATCTATGTCAAAAATACTATTGATTACAGATATTATCTTGAATGATACTTTCCTAAGTACAATATGTGAGAACATGAAGCTATCTCATATTCTAAGGCATTTAGATCCAATTATTGACGATATCATTATAAAACGTTTACAGATCCGAAATAACTACATACCAGTTGAATCGCAACTCGAGGAAGCATCAAAAAATATTGAAAAGGAATTTATAAATATAGTAGCATCATCAAATGAAAGCAATTTTTGGCTAAAATCATCCTTATTACTTGAATATGCTGATGATAATGACAGAATGAAAATGTTATCATTGTTCATTACAAAGTTGCTGATCTCTGATAAATCGATTCTATATCTGTTCCCCTCTTCAACAAATTTAGAAGATGTGGTGAATTACTTATACAAGAATAATAAACTAAAAAACGAGACGATGAGTTTTGCCAGGTACAAGGCTTTAAATTGGAATAATATTTTTCAGGTAATCAACAAAAATATATCATCTGAAGATGTAAATGCTATAACGCCCAAATCTATATTGTTTATTTTAGCATTATTCAACAACATAGGCATTTGGAAAGAATTTTTCGGTTTCCCTTGGGATGAAGACTTTGTAACAACATTATTATCATTTGTGAGACATTTTGACGAACGCATAAAAGGAAGTTTCTTATATTCTGAATTAAATGAACAAGTGATATATCAACAAAATAAGTTATCTGAATTCCATTCAGAAATCCCCATATTTGCATATTTTAACACAATAACTTTTCTTCGGTTTGGATTTTCAAAGAGTGTTGATATGTTATCTTCGGACTTAAAAAAATTATCAATTGGCATATACGATATCCCTGATAACTATCTACTAACGATAATGAATAATTTTGAATATTTGCGAAATGTGATCAAAGAAGAGGCTACATTAATTAATTTTACAAATAATTTGCTAGATCAACTAATGATGCAGCATCCGACTACTTTTGAACCACTTTTCCAAAATATAAATGATTTAACGATTTTACCTTTATTATTAAAAAAGAATGAGAAGAAAGCTACATATTTCAATTACTTTAAAGAGAATTTCGATAAGATTAATAAAATGGATATTTTTCTAGAGGCACTGGATATTGAGGACAAGTTATTGTTCCAAAAAACAGAAGATCCGAACAAATTCACATCCGTTCCTAAATTGAACGTGAATGAAATTAAATTACTTATTAACTACCTTGACGAGATTGTGAAAAGTAAAGTGTGTACATATACTGCCTTAGAACTAGGCCAATTACTATTAGAAACAAGAAATTATTTGTTGAAAAATGAATTCGATAGCACTTTTGATGACAAAGAATACCGATTGTTGATGAAATTTCCAAAAATTATTCTCCATGATAAATTTGAAGGTATCGAGTTAAGTGAAAACAATTTGATTATTCAAAAATCTGTTGATAATGAGGTCCAAAAAAAGCTTATATCATTATACAAAAATGAATTATTACTCGATGACCTTATTCAGTATTTAATTAAACTGAAGCTAAGTACTAGCATACAGGACAATGAACTATATTGTGCGTTCATTTATTTCTTGATTTTTGAGTCGGATTTTTTCTTTCAGTATCCAAAAACAATCTTGGAGATAACTGCTGAACTTTGGGGCTTGCTTATTCAAAACAATGTCGTCGAAGCAGTCTCTTTAGATGTGTTTTGTAAAATAATAACAAAATTTCAAAAAAGTGAAGATGAGCGTTTAAAATTATTTGCAACTATTTCCAGTAACATTTTTAATGATAAAGAGATTATCACATTACCTAAATTTTTAAAAACAATTAAGGTTAATAATCCTTCTAATAATACCCTTTTCAGCAGTGAGATGATTTTAGAGTCCGACAATAATGCAAATTCTAAACCAACATCATTTACAAGGTATTTTAAAGACACTCCTTATTCAGCAAAAAAAGATCAAATTAAACCTGAATTAGTTTCGGATTCTAAAATATATGTGCTGCTATTAAATTTAACAGAAAAAAATTTCACAACTAATCTCAAGCACTTCAAGGTCCTTGTTACACCACCATATTTTACCTACTTTTGCAGAACTATTTTATCAAAATTTATATCACAGACAAATGATAACAAGGTATTTGAAAAATTAATTTTTGGCATGAATTCAAAACAATTAATTGAGTGTATGATACATGAAACTGTTAGTGCTCTATTGGTATTATTGGATACTGACTCCTGCGATATTAGTGAATTGCACAAACTAGCTTTGTGGTTGGGATTGATAACAATTGCCCATGATATAGAGATAGCTAACAACATTCTTCCTCTCCGTCAAATATTGATAGATTCTGTTGAGAATGGGTATATTGATAAGGTAATCTCGACGGTTTGCGGAATTCTTGTTCATGCAAAAGAATCACACACATTCAGGTTTCCAAACATCTGGACGAGCTCGATCCTTCAGGAGTTATTCCAAATATATCACTTGTCTGTCTTATCTATTCCACATCTATTTGAGATTGAATTTTTATTTAATGAACTATTTGGTAATATTAAAAATTTCAAAATGCCAGAATTAGTTGCTGAATATGATCGCTTATCAGAAAATGATATACCATTAGGTAAAAAAATCAACAATACAAAAATTGAGCCACAACTATCTCGCAAGTCGGTTAATCATCTAACTGTATTTAGAATAGATAAAATAAGCAATAAAGCAACATCTACATCTATTTTAGCTATAGTATCAAATTTAGTTGGATCTTCTACATTGGTTTCAAATAAAGATTTAAGAGAAACTTTTGGCATGGCTATCTCTAAAAGTGTCTACACAGTTGTCACTAATCTTTATGAAACTGGATTCGAACATGTATTGCCGATATGCTTAATGGAAACGGAGAAATTATACAATGTTGATATGAATGAAGAACGGTTAAATTTAATTATTGTGGAAATTATGAATAAAGTGCCACTAAAAAAGTTGCTGTTAGATGCGACTCAATGCATTAAAGTAGATACAAAACAAAACATGGAATTGCTCTGCTCTATGAATTCTTTAAAAGATTTGAGCATGGAGACCGATATTGATGGAACTCTGCAGGAAAACGAATCTTTAATTTACAAGATATTTTCAAGCTTATTAACAGAATTGTTTTTTTATGAGATTAAAAAATTTATCATGCAAAAACATAAATCAGAATTAGATTCACAAGATAATATAAAGTGTTTACGAGAAGCTTTAAAGGTTTCGAACTTACAGAAAAATAACCATCAAATTAATAATATCTCAATGACTGCAATAAAGAATGAAACAATGGCGCATGATACTCCTCCAGGTTTATCAATCATATCAAACCAGGTAGCAAGAAAGCCAACAGTGCATAATTACTTAACTACACCGGAAAACGACGATAAGAATGCAGTTGCTCATTTAATTAATCTTTACTTGAGAAATTTGAAATCTAATATATTAAATTCAACTGACAATGGGATAAATTTGAATGGCGTGATATCATTAAATATTCAGATATGCACAAAGATATTGGAATTGTTTCCAAAATATAACACAAATGCGGAATTGAAGTCAATTATCTTTCATGAAGTATTTCAATTGCTTGTAATTACTCAGAACGATTCATTCAAAGAAATCATGTTTCAATTTTTAAAAGAATTCAAACACGAATTCTCAAATTTCAAAGTATTTATTAATTGGTGGTTTATAAAATTCCTGCCATTACATCCAATTTACAGTAAAGAATTACTAAGATTTTCATTTGAAAAAATTATTGGAAATGAAGACTTAGATTTTATCTTATCTTCTATTTTATTAACAAATAGATCATCCTCTTTTATTGAATTCCTCTGCGAATTTTTTTTTCAATGCATTTCAAATAAATCAGAGATGTTATTGAAAAGTGAATTTATTTCGACTGTTGAAGCTCTTTCTCGATTCAATAATGACGCTGCGAAACATGTATTGAATGTGTTTGATTCCTATTCTTTACTTCAGAATATTGAAAGTTCTTCACAAACTAAAAAAAATAAATATATTTTGATACTTATTGAGTTTATCTCTCTACTCAAGAATTCATCTACTGAGGGCAAAGTTATTCTTGTCTTTTTAAAGCAATTGTTTCAAAAGAAGGTTTTCTGCGATACTAATGATTTAATTGAATTTTTTAATATTTTACTTCAATATTCTGAACAAATGTTTACAGCTTCAACTTCTGCCACTGATGCATTATTAGTTGTAGATGCTGTTGTTGTTTTATTTATGAATTTACTCATATATCTTGATATTGACAATTTATTAAGAAAGGACGTCGTTGAGTTGTTTATGTCTCAAATATCGTTCCATTTCAACGAGCAACATAACATAAATAAATTAAACGAAAGGTTTTATTTTAGATTATATTCATCATTGTTGTGCCAGTGGTCAAGCATGGTTACTGATGATTTTAAAAGTGTTGAAAATGAATCTATTCAGCATGACTTAAAAGAATTTATTCCTATATTTTACAATACCATCACCTCGGCTTTACATTCATTCCAGCCTGTTTTATTTCCTGGGTTTTCCTTTGCATTTCTTTCTTTGATATCTCATAGAATGTTATTACCCTTTTATCTTCAAAACGAGTCTTACTGGATGGACATTACGTTACTATTCGGCGATGTTCTAAAATTCATCGATTTATATTCTACTCAGGAATATGTGTCTACAATTATTGAAGTCCTAACGAATGGCATGATCAATATCTTTGAAAAGATATCGGATGAATATCCTCAATATTTAATTGCTAATCATTCGCAGCTGATAGCATTATTACCTGAATCATCTGTGAAATTAAAAAATATCGTTCTATCTTCAAGCCCAGTTGGTTTTGAAACTGAATGTTATAGAAAAGAACTCGACGAAACTGTAGTCAATGACAGCAGTGCACCTTCCATTAAGACAGACCCAACATTAATTATATCCAGGATAAAGAAGCCTCTGGTAAGTTATATAAGAATGCCTTCATCTTCATCACTTATGCAAATTAATAAAGACATATACTTGAGAAATTTAAAGACAGTGAATGGTATTGGTTACAATGTGATAACGGTAGATCCCAAAAAAATAAGAGCAATAATTTTATTCATTTTAATACAACTAGCTAATGAATTAAAAAAATTGTCTTATAAAGTAGTTTTTAACTTAAATTCTTCCTATTACACTTTGTTAAAATCTATGATTTTTGTTGATGGTAGTGATAAAGAGGAAGTTAGATATAGATTGATATCAGTTATTGTTGAACAACTAAGATACCCAAACATTCACACGTTTTGGTGTATTTACTTCCTTGAAAATATTTATCAAAATCATGATGAAACAGACGATGAAATTGTGTTAAAAGAAGTTCAAGAAATAATACTACGATGCATATTTGAAAGATTATTAATTGTAAACGATGGACCGTATCCTTGGGGTTGTGTTGAATTGCTCATCCATTTAATCAACTTACGAAAAGTTGATATCACGGATTTGCAACTAATTAAAAATAATGCCACTTTCAAATCTAAATTAGAACAGTTTTTCTGATAATTGTATAAATAATTTTTTATTGAAATTAGCATTTATAATTCAATGCATATATTTGATGTTTTAGAAATCTTATAATATATATATTAAATTCATAAAATATTCTTATTACCTTTTTCGAGTATAGAGTAGTAAGTTCATTGAAGATTGGATCAATGGTAGCATTGGTTTATTAATGTCTTTATTTTAACATAGCAATATATATTTATATATAAGAAGTAATTGAAAAACACTTACGTTTAAAATTCCCGAGCCCTATTTTTAAATAAGAAAGGCTACATATATACATCGATCCATCCATACGTATATATTTAAAACATTAAAAATGAGATCTGGATATTTCATATATGAAAATAAGGTAGTGGTATTGCATCATTGTGGTAGATATAGGTGGGAATTTCTTACATCTAAATTGTGAACAAGTTTGAATTATAGATGATTCTACCAAAGATAAAAAAGAGTTTCAAAACAATAGTCGGTTATGGGAGCGATAAAGGAGGCACCAAAGTTTCTAGAAGACCAGCTAACACATCTTTTAGACAACAACGATTGAAGGCATGGAATCCTATACTTTCACCACAGAATGTACTTCCCTTATTGATATTATTGGCTTGTATATTAGCTCCGATAGGAATTGGTTTAATTATAAGTGTGATTAGTGTACAAGATACCATCATAGAGTATACAAATTGTTCTAGTGAATCTACAACAACAAGTTTTACTCAGATTCCTGATAAGTATATAAAATATCATTTCAAACAGAAGTTGAATATGGAACCTATGTGGAGATCATTCGTGAATACTGACTCTGACGAAACTATTTGTCAACTCCGATTCGAAATACCTAATGATGTTAAAACCCCAATAAATGTTTATTACAAATTAACTAATTTTTACCAGAATCATAGAGAATACGTTGATTCGATCGATATAGATCAATTAAAGGGTGAAGCTATCCCATACTCTGATCTAGACGATAAATGTGACCCATTTAGAGAATATAATGGAAAGACTGTTTACCCTTGTGGTCTTATTGCAAATTCAATGTTCAATGATACATTTGCAAGTGAGTTTGTTGGAATTGATGATACAAGAAATTATAAACTGACTAATAATAATACAGCATGGAGCACTGATAAACATAGATATAAAAAGACAAAATATGATATCAATGATATTGTTCCTCCAGTAAATTGGATTAAAAAATTTCCAAATGGGTATACCGAAGAAAATTTACCTGATCTTAATACTTGGCAAGAATTTCAAGTATGGGCAAGACCTGCTGCATTACCAAATTTTTATAAATTAATTCTAAAAAATGAAACTGTAACTCTACCGACAGGAAATTACACTTTTGACATTGGTCTTAATTATCCAGTTGATTCTTTTGATGGTACGAAGTCGTTTGTCCTCACTACAAATACCATTGTGGGTGCACGGAATATAACTTTAGGAGTAGTTTACCTTATTGTAGCGGGTATCTCAACTTTATTCGCATTCATATTCCTGATCAAGGTTCTTCTTTCGCCTAAAGAAAATAGTGATCATCTATACTTAAGAAATGCACATTTAACTGGCAGAAATGGCACCAGACCAGAACTTCCGATAAGGGAGATCCTTTAATCATACTAGGAAATTAATGTGACATAGTTTTTATATATTTAAGATACTAAGGTTATATAGAGTAAGTTCAAAAATATTAAGATTGCCTATATATGTTAAGAAAAGTATGATGCTTGATTCGTGAAAACTCTTCTTGTGATGCATTATCGTTAATCATTTCATATAGTTAAGATTATTGTTGAAAACCGAAACCATTTCTAGTTTGTTTCTTCAACCTGTCCCGCATCATTAATGAAGAAGATGATTGTGAGCGTTCTGGACTTGAACTAGTCCTAGTATTTGTTTGTTGTTGATTATGTAAACCATGTTTTTCGCCTAAATTTTGTGTTGGCATTTTTGTATAATCATTTGTGTTCTGAAGAGCATTTTTATCATTAAATGAACTATATATACTTTGAAACGACATACTTGCAGTAGGTTTTTGTTTAACTTTTGTCACTTCAGGCTTTGGTGTTGGTTCAGGGATCTGTCGTATAGGCTCATTTAACATATTAGTGTACGAGTTTCTATTACGGGTAGACATAAATACTCCACCCCCAGATGAGGGTTCACTTTTCTTTTGTAGTTTCTCTTGTTGCCCCATTTGCTTCTTTAGTATTTTGTTTTCATCTGGCAAGTCTTCCTTGTGACCTAACCAACCTGGGAAACCTTGGAAAGGCTGCTGATTCTGATAATATTTAACGAGTGCCTTATGAACCAGCGTGGTTTCAATGCTATTACCATCAGAGTCAGACTTCACACTCAATTGTGATAATGAATTCGAAATCGATTTAGTCGATTTCGTAAATTTGTTCCAAAGATTGTCGGAATCAGAATTGGAAGTATATGCACTCATAGTTTGATGACAGTTAAAATAAACTTGTAAATTATGACAACAATTGATCCTTTAACTTAAGATTGCTAAGGATTCTGATGGTTCTCAATAGTTTCAAAGGTAGTGCAATTATATACATTATGTTGAACTAGTTCAAGATAGGATGTAAATGAAGCAGTTGTATTTTTTATACCTGAAAACTTGTCCTTAAACTATTTCTAGTCATGTGACTGGTATACTTAAGAGAGGTTCAAGTAATATATAAAGATTACAATATATTATATCACTTTTAGCCTATCACAATTCCTTTTAATGGAAGGTTTTGCGTCTTCAAACTTAGATTAGGACATTCTACATATAAATGTGTTTTGATAGATGTGAATCAATATATTTTATAAAATTTTACCATTAAATTTTCTATTTACTATATATTCTAAGCTATTGTCTTCTCGACTAAATAAATGTCATATTTGTCCTTTAATTCCTTCATAATTGGATCATTAATTTCTGGAGTATAAGGAGCTAAAAGACCTGGGCCTTCAATTTGGCCATTTAATACCATTTGGGTAGCAATTGCAACTGGATAACCAACAGTGGCAGCCATTGAGCTGTATCCACCAACTTTACCATAATCGACCAAAGTTGAGGTTCTTGTTTCTGTAGTGCCATCTGCCCATTCGATGCCAAATTTATGTTGAAGCACAACCATATCACGCTCATTTTCTGTATATTGCATCAATTCTTCTAATGTGGCACATAATGTATCTAAGGCATTGCCCTTTGGAGTAATAGGAGTAGTGGAAAAAAATCCTAACCATTGGAAACCGTTTAAAATTCTTTCTCTATCTTCATCAGATTTCCATTGAGTTAAGGAATCAATTTTTTTTATTATATCTTGTTTTGAAGATGACTCACTTTGTAAATAACGTTGTAAAGCCTCACTCCATGATATAGGCTTAGTAAAAATGTCATTTTCATCGTCCTTTAACATACCCATGTCAACTAACACCTTAACAAATTCTGGGAAACCTTGATATCTCAAAGTACCTCTAATAACAGTCTCAGCTTCTGGAATTTCATATAATTCTTTAAAAGCTGTTGAATCTCTATTTGGGTAACAAACGAAGGCGTAACCGGGATAAATGAAATACGGTTTAGCAGAACTCATTAAATCTTCTGAACTTACTTGAACCAATTGATTGTCTTTGTAATACTTTGCAGAATTCCTCAAAGCTAATAAAACACCTCTTGAAGACCAAGAAAATTTGTAACCTAATGGATTGTCAGAATCCTCTGGGGATGGTAAACCACCACAGTATGAAATAAAGGATGTAATTTTACCTTTTTTCTTGTGGACTTCATCAATGACTTTGACAGCATATAAATGATCGATACCAGGATCTAGACCAATTTCATTCATAACGGTGATGCCTGCCTTCTTAATTTCTGGTTCTAATTCTCTTAAAGCCGGAGAAATGTATGAGGAAGTAACAACATTCTTCTTTAATCTAATGGCACTCTTAACAACGGTGGAATGATAAATATATGGAATCAATGAAATCACTACATCATTTTCTGACAAAACTTTGTCCAATGCAGTTTCATCAGTAACATCTAAAGAAATAGCGCCTGAATTAGTGCCTTTAGCTAATTCTTGTGCATTTTTTAAAGTTCTACAAGCAACTGTGACTTCAATATCACCTGTTTTTGATAAAACATCGACAACTGGTTTGGCAACAAAACCAGAACCTAATAATAAAACTTTTTTCACCATTATATATTATTGATACGAGATAGTATATTCCGATTACTGAACCCTTTCTTAATTCTATGGGAGATCAATACTTAGATATTGATAATAAAAAATTCTGACAAAACTAAGAAAGAAAATATCGTAAACTCAAGAGAACCTCGATACTTATATACAAAAATAAGAACTAGTAACTTAAAATTTTATGAATCATAATATTATTATTGATGACGAACTCCAGTTTTCTTCGTGTTTTACCACACTTGTTAGCATATGGTATATCCTGTTGAATAAACGTTATAATCCCATTAGATACGATGACATATCTACACATATCTTTCTTAATACAAATAACTGGATTGAGTACCAGATGCTTTACAGCAACATAATGGAGCTAAATTCTACTGGGTTTAAAATTCAATGGAACCAAAATATATAGATACCTTGCTTCAAACAATTATAGAATAAACTATCTTTATTTTTTTACCTTAATGCTGTGCGATGAGGTGAAATTTTAAGATTTTCAAAGTTTCATCTCATCGCGATGAAAACTATTCCACTGGAAAAGAAACTCTAATTTCCATTGTAAGTTTGCTTCTTCAACCAGTGGATAAAATTAGTGGAATAGTCATGATAACAATGATAATAATGAAGTGTTACTTAATTGTAAGAGAAAGGTGGTTGGTTGGTAATCATGAATTAGAGATTACAGATATATATGAATCTAGTTAGCTAGCATCACCATGGATGTTAATGCGTAGTAGCATTTTTTGACTCCTTATACACACGAGGATGGTAGGTGAAATACTTCGTCATAGTTCATATTATACTCAATTCTGACTCAGTCAAAACTAGATCTTGAATCATTTGGTTTGAATTATCTCTTTATATTTTTTAGTTATCTAAGTTGAGTTATAAACTCGACGGATGGTAAAATGATCCGTAATATTTGAGTACGATTTATTTCATGTGGTTATGGAGTTTGATGTGTTACCAAAACGTTATGAACCTGTGTTCTGGTTGCTCTATTGGATGTATATAATTGTATGTATATGGTTACTATATTTATTTCTAATCCGTTGATTCATTTTTGTTAGGTCTCCGAATGGGATATGTGTTCATTAAGTGTTTCATTTCGTAGAGTTCAATTGGGGTTAATCAGTCAGGTTTCAGACTATGAGAAGATGTTTTCAGCGTAGAAATTGTGTTCCTCTATCACATTTGTTTGTTCCCATAGGTTTCGTTGGTATATAAACCATGACGGTAGTTTGGATTCGACAGGAACTTGGATTATCACGGTATTGTCTTCACTCTTCGATGTCAATTGTTTGTTTGTTGGTTCGTCTATTTTTTCGTCGTCTATTTTTTTCTCTTTAGTCTTTTTCGTTGTTAATTCTTTCTGAGATGTTTTATAATATTCGTATTCTCCAAGTTCTCTTTTGTTAAAGGCTAGTCTATATTCATTTCCAAATATACCATGACTTTTGTTATCATTTTTAGAGTTAGTCTCGTTTTCCTCCTCTTGAACAGACTTCATTCTACTTTGAGTTTCAACTTCAACATCTCCAATCAATTTAAGAATTCTACTAGGAACGCTGGGAGCTTTTAAAAGGTCATCTTCATTGACAAGTTCCACTTTCGACTTGTTCTTATTGGATCCACTATGCACTTTCTTTTTGGTATTTTTACCACCCTTATCGTTCTTATCTTTCTTGTCAAATTTTTTCTCAGTTTGCTTCATCTGTATTTGATTAATTGATGTTGTTTTTTTTATTTTGTCAATATCTTGTTTAATAGAAAGTTTAATAATATCTAAGAAAGTTTCGGCAAAATAGTTACCATTTTTACCTGCAAATAGTCTATATTCATTCAATATGGAAGCTATATTCCACTTTTGTAATTTTCTTAATATCCCGACTACAATATTTGTTCTATCGACCAACAAAATGTTATGGTGATCAATATTCATCAAATACTCAAAAGTTTTCTTTAAACATATGGCCTTAATTATCATTGATTCATCATTATCATTCAAAACGTACTTTCTGTATCGAGATTTAGATTTACTATCTGAATCTTCTGTTATTAATTCACTAGTCTCATTATCCTTTATTTCATTGTCTTTTGAATTTTGGTTATCATTATTGTTTGTAATATTAGTTGCCTTTTTATGATTATTATCTTTTGAAGCATCTAAAGCTTGAACTAAAGAATCATTGCTGTTAGAAGGTCCTGGATTTGATTCTGGGTTGATAGTGTCACCAGATTGTTTGTAAATATCAACAACTTCTTGGGGTGGTGAGAAATCGATATTTCTTATAGAATGCCAACATATATTAGAATTCTTGAAAAACTCTTTAAAATACTTAGAAGGTTCTTGACCGCCGATGAATAACACTGTCTTTAAATTTAATGTTTCCAGAAATGAAAGATTTAATGTTTCAACTTTAGCACATCTATAAATGCCTTCTTCAGCGATACCAAAATTTGCAGGAGGTACTAACATTTTATAGCTAAAAATATCTTATTATTTGAAAAATGGTGTAATTTAATGATAATGGTATGTTATAAGTCTATCGCGTTAACATTCGTAATAATAAACTGGACATATGAAGTCTCTCAGTTTTAAATATATTTATCAAGTTTATAAGTAGTATAAAAGTTATCTGATCTATATTTGATTCACGGTTTCTTTTAGTGAGGCACGCTAATTTGCTATTTTTCAAAAATACTTATTACACTGAAAATGGTTTTAAAGACAGGGATATATTAAAAGAAGTTTGCTAAACTTTTGAGTGATGAGTTTTGTATTTATTGTCACTAACTTTGTATAATCTTTTCTTCAAAACGTCAAATTAGTATTGATTAATAATCTTTCCTATTTTATTGTTTTGGTGAAAAGTCATCTCTTAGGAAGAAATGTTAAAAATGTATCATCCATTCAGATTGATGAAGTTATTTCTGTAACTTGTAATACTAATTAAATTACTTTCATCATTGATAAATAGAAATGTTTATGTATCTATTTCTATCTATCTATCTATATATATATATATCTACAATTCATTAGTTTGTGAATCATTACTTAAATAAAAAATAAGGATATTTAGAGTGTCATCATACTAACTGTTTCTCTCATTATATTAAGTTCTTTATAATCAAAAGAGAAAATCAAAAAAAAAATAATACAATAAAAAAGCATACATGAGTTCTTTCCAAGATTTGATGTTTTTATTTGTGGGAGATTTGGGATAGGAAGTAGCGTTATAAAATTATGCATTAGTCACAAATTAATATATTCAAATTCTGATCGAATTATAGCAATGTTCCTTTATTATCTTTATCCATATGATCTTTTTTTCTCAGATAGATGGAATAAACAACTCACAAGTAACAATCAAAATTCCTAACTGCATAAAACGTTACTTCAGACGTTCTATTGATCTCTTTTCTTTGAGTGATGTTTCTTAGCTTGGCGAGCATTAGCATTAGCGTTGGCATTGGTATTGTTCGCAGCATTATTGCTACTTGTATTGTTATTGCCGCTAATATTGTTGGTATTATTTGCATTTCCATTACTGTTGCTATTCATCGAACCAGGGCTGGGTGTTGTTGACGTAACTCTCTTTACAGTTTTACGTTCTAGTTGAACCTCAATATCATCAATTTTCAATTTTTTCTTTTCAAGTGCATCAGTTTGACTTTTTTGATTTTCAAAATCTACAACAGCAAAATTATCAGCACTTGTAATCTTCATAATATTACCGAATTCTTTCTCTAATATTTTCTTTAATCTATCTTCGTTTATACCAGTGGTACCACGGATATAGATGGGGAAAAATCCATCCTTATTTACAGTGCTAAATACCTGTTTCTTTTTCGTAGCTTTGTTGGAAGAGTTTTCCTTTTTGCTGTTATCAGATAGTGTGCTTTTCTCCAGATTTTTGGATTGACTTTCCTCATTTGAAGTCTTGGTAGCAGGTACTTGATTAGGTTTTTGTGCAACTGAGGACAATTTAGAGGCCCATGACATTTTGGTTGTTGACTGTTCTGTAACCTGTTTATCTACTTTACTTGAATCAACATTTTCATCACTTTTATCGTTTTGTTGGTTTTTATCGTCCATTTCTGGAGCTTGTTTCTCAGATACTGGCTCAACTGTTGATGTGTTAACTTTATTTTCTTTTGGTTTCCCAATCCCGGTATTGCCTTCTAACTCCTTAGGTCCATCATCGGAATTATCAACAGGGGTATTTTCTTGTTGTTTAATAACATATTTCTCTAAACTATCTGGGATGAATCTAATAATGTCATTAGTGATATCAAAAATATTCTTATTTTCCTGACTACGTTGTAGAACAAAAGCTTGACAAAATTTATATGTTGGCGTGCCGGTCCAAAACAATTCACCGGTAGTTAGAATAATAATATTCGATTGCGATTGACCAGTTGCTTGCATATCACAAGAATCCAATCTGACTTTCAAATCACAAACTTTTTTATTATTCCTTGTGAAGAATTTGCTTATATTTTCTTTACCGGTTAATTTAACAGTCTCAACGGTATCACTATTTTCATCTAAATTGACCTGGTAATTAATATGAGTTAATTCAGCAGTATTAGAATACAATGCAGAGACCTTTGAAGGATCTTTTTTCATGCGTTCATAATAAATGTTTAAAAATGCAAAACCAATTTCATTCACACTAGTAGCCATGATCAGTTTATTTCAGTTGTAGTTTTTCACCTTCCAATTTATAATATATGTTATGTAAATGTAATATGTATATGGGAAAATTAATGATTAAAAATTAGATTGATTGATGATGATGTTATCCCACTATGCAAATGATTTTTTAAATAAAAAAGCAAAAAAAATTATAATTGTAACAAATTTTAATATAGAAAAATATGACGATTACTTTTAATGCTATTCTTTCTTGATCTTGATCTTTATTCTTATTCTCTTTCTCTTTGAATTAATAATAAAATTATAGAAAAAGTATATCAACTAGTATAGCATCAGCTTTAAATTTTAGATTTTTTTTTTATTGTTATACTTTTTCTATGGAAATATAACTTAATAATGCGACCAATTCGCAAACTAGAGTAATATAATTCCTAAAATTAACAATCTCGATATAACATCAATCAATCAACCGTGAACTAAATAAAATTAATTCCTTGTTAACTGTAGAAAAGACCTCAAACCTTGTTACAATTTCAAATTTTTTGTCAATTTTAATGGATATTTTCCCATTTCGAAAACCAAATTATTGAAAAAAAAAATAAACAAACTTTGTTGGTAACAAAATATGGATGTTACCGCAACAAATTTAGTTTCTACTACGATGGTGAAACGATGGGGAGGGTAAGTTGGAAAAGATAGTGCAACAGAGAGATGGGTAAGATGTACGGTGGGTGTACGGCTCATAGTTGAACCAAGGTGCATGCCTAACCATTACCTTGGTATCTGGCCATGGTTCGTTGATATATGAGTGTAATTTAAGAAATATACATATACATACATACATACATATACTTTAATTGTATGAAATTTATTTATGTCAAATGTGATGTGTAATGCTACAAACATTAAGAATCGTTCAAGATTCCAAATATTAGGTTCTTATAATGTGAAAACTCTAATCCGTTTGGTAATTTCTTCATGGACATATTACTTAATTGTGAAAACACTAATGATGTCAATAAACTGTTGCCACCTGTTGTGGTGAAAATAGGGAAACGTGGAATACCCAATTCCTCTGCTAAGGATGTCAAGGAGAGTTGGTTTTGTTGTTGTGGCTGCTGTTGCTGTTGTTGTGGCTGTTGTGATAGTTTTAATTGCTCTTTGAAATCATCAATAATTTTGTATATCAGATTTAGATCGTAAAAATTCGGAAGATATTTATTAACCTTCCATTCGAAATCTTTGGTATTATTTGGCATCATGTCATTCATTAATAAATGGATCAAAAATCCAAAATCATAAGCTGCATGGAATGCAATCCATGTGACGTTCTTTTCCAAGACTAATCCAGAATCCATTAATAACTGTGCAAATTCAAAAACTTCGATACCATTGTTTTTATGGTTCTCAAAGTTTATTCCAGATTTCTTCAATAAATCAAGAGAATCTGCGCTGACAATTTCATCCTCTATGCTAAACTTAAAATTAAACTGCCAACTTGAAGGACCGTTATCTGGTTTCTTACCATTGGCATCACATATAGAAATACCAATTTGAATCGGATTTAAGAAATCAACATTCGATCTCATAGTTTGATAATGGTAATCAGTTTTAGATCTGAAATTACCAATTGGTCTAGCTAACGTACCAGCAAATTCTGTACTGATCGAAACTCGGTTGTAATGTTGAATTAAATTTCTCAAATTCGAGAATTCGGAATGCAAATTACCATTCCACACATCACGAATAAATAAGTGATTTGGCGGAGGTAGAAGATTATTTCTATAATTGTTAATGTTTGAAGGAACGCTGTTGGCATTTGAAATGTCTGCTCTATTTAAATTTAAATTGGCATTATTGATATTAACATGGGCATTGCTAGGAGTTCCAACATTCATATGTAATAATTCAGCAGGCTGCTGCTGTTGTTGTTGTTGGCCATTCATTATCATCGATGGAATACTTCTCTGTAAAACATTCATACCTGGCGGCATATTTTGGTTATTATTGTTAATATTTAAAGGTTGTTGTGCTTGTGCTTGAGATAAAGCCTGTGCTTGTGCCTGTGCTTGTATATTTTGTGATTGCTGCTGCTGCTGCTGCTGCAAAACTTGTAATTTCTGCTTCATTACCAAACTGTTTAACATGTTTTGGTTATTGTTCTTATTTGGGTTAATATTATTATTATTTGCCCCAGGGTTCATGTTCATCAAATTCATACCTGCGGGCAACACTTGATTTGGTTGCTGTTGATTAATCAATCTGGCTTGATTGATCTGAGGTGAGAACATTTGATTATTTGGAGCCTGCTGTTGTTGTTGCTGGTTAAACATTTGTTCATTGCCGCCAGGAAATAAAGGAAGCTGAGGATTTATCGATTGCATATTATCTAGTCAAAAAAATGGTACGTTCTTGTTTTTCTGCTATTTTTTCACTTCTTAACTCGCAGTCACAAAACTTTAACTTGGATAAATATATCTTTAACTTGGATAAATATATCTTTAACTTGGATAAATATATCTTTAACTTGGATAAATATATCTTTATCGAATTATTACATTCTCTATTGTCTGAAACATAATACCTTTCAATTCCTTATAAATCTTTAAATATTTAAACACTTACACAATATTTTAGATTATCAGATTGTTTAAAATATTTAAATCATGATAAATAGGAAAGAAAAAATGAGAAGAGCGCGGTTCGTAACAAATGAGTAAGACACAGGGTAATTAAAAGTATGCAAGATAATTCACTACCTCTAAGAAAGCCATCGTTTTAATGTTAGATAAATAAGCAAGCGTATACTCTTCTTTTTAACTAACTCAAGTCAATTCAATGAGTTTAAAATATCACTACACATATATACAACGTCATGTCCATTGCTACATGATCTAATTCTATATCAGTTCTAATTGTTCGCGCTACAACGAAATAGTTATGACCATGTTCTCTAATCAAGAAATACCCTTAAGCAAGTGATCCGACCCTAATGTTATTCCTGGTTGACATATGTATATTTAAATTTGTTATTTTTTTATATACTATTTCAAAGTTACTTCAAGTATGGTGAATATATACCAAGTAAAGATATTGAACATATTTATCATCATGACGGCATTTACTTTAGTGATCCTCCAATCTATCAAATATTATTATTGATGTATTCGATATAGATCGTCAAATTATCTAGGGATGGTGAGAATTTGAATTTGTAAGCCAATTTTCTAATTGTTTTTACTGAAAGACTTTTGCTTTGTATAAAAGCTATGCAACCATCTTGAATGAATGTCCTAGGTTCAAGGAGGCTTTTCCAGATGCGGCCATCATTAAGCATTATGCCAATAAGAAGAATGATCGATCCTGGATCACTGCTGCTGAAACTGATATTAACAAAGACAATTGGATCTTTGATAACGGTAGTACGGTTCACATCTGTAACGACAAAACTATGTTCACAGAGTTTCAGAATGGAACAGGATCTCAAATTTCTGTTGTAGCTGGTAATGTCAAAATCAAAGGCTATGGTAGTGTCGTCACTGACACACACACACATTCACCAACGTTGCGTACGTTCCATCTCTACCTTTTAATCTGATCTCAGTTTCTGCTGCTTCCAAAAAGGCTAATATTGGTTTTCTGTTTGTGGAAGGCAAGGTCATGCAACAGTCAAATGGTTCTTTCAAACAGATTGGATATGCTGTTGGAGATCTTTACATCCTGGGAAATCCTGCCAGACCACTGGTCGATGTATCTCAATACTCATTTCTAGCTGCTGACAAATTAGTTCCCACTGTTAAGCCAGGCTTATCCCATCAATCATTAACCCATGCTCGCTTGGGACATCCTTCTGTGGGATTATACAACCGCCTAGCCTCTATCATCAATGAACCAAGGATAAGCGAAACAACATTTATGCCCTGTCCAAGTTGCTCCTTGTCTAAAGCCACTATGAACAAAGGTAAACCCTCTGCTACTCACTATGAGCATGTATTAGAGCTGATCCAAGTGGACCTTTGTGGTGGATTTCGCTATAATGGGTACGAAGATAATAAATACTTCATGACCATTCGTGATGCTGCTTCCAGATATTACAGTGTCATACATTTGAACTCTAAAGCAGGTGCGGCAAAAGAATTAATGTCTTGGATCACAAAGGCTGAGACCCAGTTTACGCACCGAGGTTTGAAAGTATTAAAATTAAGGACCGACAATGGTACTGAGTTTGTCAGCCAGGTACTCCATGAATTTTGTAGTTCAAAAGGTATTGAACACCAATTAACTGTCCCACACAACAGTTTCCAAAACGGTGGAGTTGAAAGAGCTCACCGTACCATTATGGATAAAGCAAGGACACTGCTTGTCTCAGGCGGTGTCCCTCCTTATCTATGGCCTGAAGCTGTGTCATGTGCTGCCTATTTGATAAACAGACTTCCTGTCCCGGGCAAACGCAACAGAGTTCCATACTGTGTGTGGAATAATGTTAGTCCAGATCAACTCAATCTTGGGCACTTGAGGGCTTTCGGGTGTCTAGCTTATACTACGCTTCCTCCCGCACTTCGTGACGGTAAATTCGCTCCAACGGCTATTGCTGCCGTTATGGTAGGATATGATTCCCAGAGAAAATCTTACAGACTGTATCATCCCGAATCTAAGAATATTTACACATCAAACCAATTCAGATTCGATGAACAGAGCTATCCACTAGCTGAGTCGATGGAGACTGAAGTATCTCACAAATTTGCTACCTCCACTCTGGGTGGTGTTCCAACATATCCCAAGTCGGGCTCCATCACTACTCTTCCCCACACAGGGAATTATCCACCGTTAACTGCTCCTGATAAATTTACTGATGTTACTACTAATTCGGCCGCTATTACTGATTCGGCCGAAATTACTGATTCGGCCGAAATTACTGATTCTGCTAGCACTATTAATGGTGCGACTACTTCTGTTTCGGACGATAATGTCCAGTCTACTGACAATAACGATGTTACAAGCTCGCCTGTCAACTCTGATTCTGAGTTTCGCCCTTCTCACTATTTGCGAAGATCCATTGTTCCATCGGTTGAGCCCGAAAGCCCAGCTCTGCAAGCACAAATCCAACAGCTTCATTCTGCTTTAAAAGCCCAACAAGAGGCCGCTGCTCTGGATATAGAGAGGCTAACGAGCAGTAATATTCGATTAATGAATCAGATAGATGAGCTCAAAGTTAACCATACTACAGAGCTTAATAAAGCCAAGCAGGAATTCGGCAGGCACATCGAACGCATTCGTCCACACAACCATACCGATGAAAGTATTCTCGGCCTATCTCTTCCAGAAGTCGACGTGTGCGCTTGGTTAAAAGTAGACATTTGAATCCAACGGAGTCCCACGACCGCAATATTCGGTATACACAGTTTGAAGCAGCGACAGGGGAAAAGTTAAATTATCTATATAAAACACAAAATGGTGAATGTGTGTGTCAGTGACGACACTACCATAGCCTTTGATTTTGACATTACCAGCTACAACAGAAATTTGAGATCCTGTTCCATTCTGAAACTCTGTGAACATAGTTTTGTCGTTACAGATGTGAACCGTACTACCGTTATCAAAGATCCAATTGTCTTTGTTAATATCAGTTTCAGCAGCAGTGATCCAGGATCGATCATTCTTCTTATTGGCATAATGCTTAATGATGGCCGCATCTGGAAAAGCCTCCTTGAACCTAGGACATTCATTCAAGTAGTGGTCTTTTTCGCATAATTGGCACTTCCTCTTACGCTGTTTTGTACCAGCTTTCTGGGATCTGGATCTAGAGCTTGCAGTCATTGCAGTACTGTTGGCAGAAACATTGTTGGAGATAACAGAAATGACATCACTGGAGTTGATAGTCTCATTTCTTCCCAACAAATTCAAACATGTGGCCTGGTGATCAGGGTTCAATGCAATGAGCATCAGAGCCTCAAAATGATCCAGGACTTTCTGCATATTATTTTCTTTTTCACTGTCAGACAAGTAAGTGCCTCTTTCTGCAGCAATAATCTGTTTTGCAACAGTTCTAAGGGATTTACTAGCCCAGGAGTGTTGTTCTTTGATCGACTTGTTAAACATTGACTGATTCTGGTTAAATAACATGGCGGTAGTGCTAACTTTTACCCTACCGTAAGTTTCTTTTAAGAAAGCCATGACCTGAATTGATGACTGATTGAAATGAGTTGAGGTATACTTTCTAATAACAGCCTGGACATGGGCTTCGGAACTTGTCAAAATTACAGCCTTAACGGCCGTGTCCAGTAAGTTTAATACGGACTTCTTGATTATAGAATTTTCTTGAACTTCCACAGGAATTGTAGTAACGTTGCCGTTATTTTCGAAATATTCAAAAAGTTCAAGTCGAATAATAGATAGTTTATTCGAGAAGGGTGCATACCAAAAATTGAAGTTGTCTTCTCCATTTAGTTTGACGTCGAAGTAGAAGTCATTTGCGACAGGGCTCATAACCTGTTGAGTTAGTACTTGGGCGTACTGGGAAGACATACTGCTCTCGGTGTTGTTGTAATAGTAATTTGCACAATTAGTCGAGTTGTAATTGCTTATCTTCTTTTTTTCTTTTATAAATTATATATCTTTATGTCTGGGAATGAATAAATATAACTTTGTTAACACATTGCTACAAAATTATATTTACACCCAGATCTTTTCTCCTATAACTAAATGTTATTAGTAAGGTTAATTTTCTAAGCAGTTACAATGCCGAAATATGAATTCAAGCATTACTCATATTTCAACACTTTTTAATTATAAATATCTGGTTCTAACCTGTTTCCATTTTACAAACTATAACCATCAGTATGAACTTACAGTTTTTATAGAAAGTTATATGTTGTTCTTTTCTAAATTTCTTGCAAGACGGTAGTAGTCGTAAGAATACAAAATAACTAAACCTTGTAAATTATTTAAATTTCGAAACAGACGTCTAGAATATACTTTCAAGAAACAAATTGGATTAACTAAGTGAAATAACGTAATTGATGTTTTGGCATATAAATTTTTACTACATATGTTTTACAAAAGAAAATGCAAGCAAGCTTACTTAAATAAACTATAAACCATTATCACATTTTGACCATTCATAGATGTTTGTATTATCGGCATACCACAATCTAAAAGATCCATACCAATCACAATTTTTGTTTGCTTCATCACATACATATGTTTTATAATAGTCGAATAAATAACCATCATAGCCCGAATCATTAACTCCATTTGGTGCTGCATGATTTGAAATTACTGTTGCAGCATCATAAACACCAGAAGAAGATGTACTCAAAAGATAGTTTTCATTTCTGCGATAGTCAACACTGACTTGTCCATGACATAGAGGGAATAAGTTAGTCCTCCTTTTAGATAAAGTGCTATTGGTTAAAGCAGCTTTAGCAGTGACCACACCGTTACCATAACTTTCTGATGAATAAAGTACGTT